>NC_069502.1:952481898-952781898 GCF_027579735.1 Bombina bombina | reverse complement strand
GGATCAGCCAATAGGATTGAAGTTCAATCCTATTGGCTGATTGCATCAGCCAATAGGATTTTTTCAACCTTAATTTCGATTGGCTGATAGAATTCTATCAGCCAATTGGAATCTAAGGGACACCATCTTGGATGACGTCACTTAAAGGTACCTTCATTCCGAAGAAGTCGTCGATTTAAGACGATGCTCCGCGCCGGATGTCTTGAAGATGGAGCCGCTCCACTTCGGAAGGATGAAGATAGAAGATGCCGTCTGGGTAAAGACTTCTGCCCGTCTGGAGGACCACTTCTGCCGGCTTCGTTGAGGACATCTTGCCGCTTGGATGAAGACTTCTCCCGGTAAGTGAATCTTCAGGGGTTAGTGTTAGGATTTTTTAAGGGTGTATTGGGTGGGTTTTATTTTTAGGTTAGGGCTTTGGGCAGCAATAGAGCTAAATGCCCTTTTAAGGGCAATGCCCATCCAAATGCCCTTTTCAGGGCAATGGGGAGCTTAGTTTTTTTTAGTTAGGGTTTTATTTGGGGGGTTGGTTGTGTGGGTGGTGGGTTTTACTGTTGAGGGGTTGTTTGTATTTTTTTTCACAGGTAAAAGAGCTGATTTATTTGGGGCAATGCCCAGGAAAAGGCACTTTTAAAGGCTATTGATAGTTTAGTTTAGGCTAGGGTTTTTTTTATTTTGGGGGGGCTTTTTTATTTTGATAGGGCTCTTAGATTAGGTGTAATTAGTTTAAATCTCTTGTAATTTGTTTTTTTATTTTCTGTAATTTAGTGTTTTTTTGTAATTTAGCTAATTGTATTTAATTTATTTAATTGTATTTAATTTAGGTAAGTTATTTAATTGTAGTGTAGTGTTAGGTTTTAGTTTACAGGTAAATTTGTATTTATTTTAGCTAGGTAGTTATTAAATAGTTAATAACTATTTAGTAAATATTCTACCTAGCTAAAATAAATACAAACTTGCCTGTAAAATAAAAATCAACCCTAAGCTAGCTACAATGTAACTATTAGTTATATTGTAGCTAGCTTAGGGTTTATTTTATAGGTAGTATTTAGTTTTAAATAGGAATAATTTAGTTGATATTAATTTTATTTAGATTTATTTAAATTATATTTAAGTTAGGGGGTGTTAGGGTTAGACTTAGGTTTAAAGGGTTAATAAATTTAGAATAGTGGCGGCGACGTTGGGGGCGGCAGATTAGGGGTTAATAGAATTCTATCAGCCAATCGGAATCTAAGGGACGCCATCTTGGATGACGTCACTTAAAGGTACCTTCATTCCGAAGAAGCCGTCTATTTAAGACGATGCTCCGCGCCGGATGTCTTGAAGATGGAGCCGCTCCGCGTCGGAAGGATGAAGATAGAAGATGCCGTCTGGGTAAAGACTTCTGCCCGTCTGGAGGACCACTTCTGCCGGCTTCGTTGAAGACATCTTGCCGCTTGGATGAAGACTTCTCCCGGTAAGTGAATCTTCAGAGGTTAGTGTTAGGATTTTTTAAGGGTGTATTGGGTGGGTTTTATTTTTAGGTTAGGCCTTTGGGCAGCAATAGAGCTAAATGCCCTTTTAAGGGCAATGCTCATCCAAATGCCCTTTTCAGGGCAATGGGGAGCTTAGGTTTTTTAGTTAGGGTTATATTTGGGGGGTTGGTTGTGTGGGTGGTGGGTTTACTGTTGGGGGGGTTGTTTGTATTTTTTTCACAGGTAAAAGAGCCGATTTATTTGGGGCAATGCCCCGCAAAAGGCCCTTTTACAGTTTAGTTTAGGCTAGGGTTTTTTTTATTTTGGGGGGGCTTTTTTTATTTTGATAGGGCTCTTAGATTAGGTGTAATTAGTTTATTTTTTATTTTCTGTAATTTAGTGTTTTTTTTGTAATTTAGCTAATTGTATTTAATTTATTTAATTGTATTTAATTTAGGTAAGTTATTTAATTGTAGTGTAGTGTTAGGTTTTAGTTTACAGGTAAATTTGTATTTATTTTAGCTAGGTAGTTATTAAATAGTTAATAACTATTTAGTAAATATTCTACCTAGCTAAAATAAATATAAACTTGCCTGTAAAATAAAAATCAACCCTAAGCTAGCTACAATGTAACTATTAGTTATATTGTAGCTAGCTTAGGGTTTATTTTATAGGTAAGTATTTAGTTTTAAATAGGAATAATTTAGTTAATGATATTAATTTTATTTAGATTTATTTAAATTATATTTAAGTTAGGGGGTGTTAGGGTTAGACTTAGGTTTAAGGGTTAATAAATTTAGAATAGTGGCGGCGACGTTGGGGGCGGCAGATTAGGGGTTAATAAGTATAATGTAGATGGCGGCGATGTTAGGGACGGCAGATTAGGTGTTAATAATATTTAACTAGTGTTTGCGAGGCGGGAGTGTGGCGGTTTAGGGGTTAATATGTTTATTCTAGTGGCGGCGATGTCTGGAGCAGCAGATTAGGGGTTAATAATTTTATTTTAGTGTTTGCGATGCGGGAGGGCCTCGGTTTAGGGGTTAATAGGTAGTTTATGGGTGTTAGTGTACTTTTTAGCACTTTAGTTATGAGTTTTATGCTACAGCTTTGTAGCGTAAAACTCATAGCTACTGACTTTAAAATGCGTTACGAATCTTGGCGGTAGAGGCTGTACCGCTAACTATTTGGCCTCCCAGGACAAACTCGTAATACCGGCACTATGGAAGTCCCATAGAAAAAAGCCTTTACGAAATTTACGTAAGTTGGTTTGCGGTAAGCCCAAAAAAGTGTGCAGTACACCTATACCTGCAAGACTCGTAATAGCAGCGGGCGTAAAAAAGCAGCGTTAGAACCTGATAACGCTGCTTTTTTACCTTAACGCACAACTCGTAATCTAGCCGACTATGTTTTGTATTTTAATGGTTTGTATTGTCTGTTGTACTTACTCTTTTTCCTTGAAGATAAATATTGTCCTTTATTTAAACATAGTACATAAAGGCAGAGATATAGCTCCTAAGTATCAATAGGGGACCTATTTATCAGAGTAAACATACTGAGTTACCTCCAGGAGGCCCAAAGAAAAGTTTGCACCAGTGCCCTCTGTTGAGTAGTTCCACTACTGAGTAAAATTCAACACAATTACCTGCAGTGTAGAAATCATTAGTGTTGCATCTGGTTACCTGATCCTTACAAGGCAAATGATCAATGCTCATTACTGAGACTGGGTCATTATATGGAACCGTATGAACAATTTTCTGTCTTAATTACTTGTTGTTTATTTCTAGTGGTCACAAGATGGAGCCCAAGGGACTGTTTTTTTTTTTACTAACCATTTATTTCAACTGAGACATTTTTGCAAACTTTTGATAGTTTTGAGTGTACATAGTATTGAATTTAGCTGGATATTATTTTAATATTGATGCAATAAATTAACAATTGTGTTTTAACATATTAACTTGCAAGGTCCATATTTAGGAGGATTAACTTTAACCCTGAGTATGTTAGTGTAATTTGATAGTAAATGATGGGTTGCTGGCTAAGGTATTATTTATTATTATTATTATCAGGTATTTGTAGAGCACCAACAGGTTCCACAGCGCTATGAACATAGGTGGTATATAAAAAAGATTACAGGGATCAAATGGGGAGAGAGGGTCCAGTCGAGAGTTGCACTGTTGTAGTCGGCTCTTATGAAGGTGAACTACAAATAACTGGGCTCATAGGCTTACATGCTCTGGGGTTTTAGGGGATAGCAGTGGAGATAGGAAGGTTAGTGTAGGTTGTAAGCGTCCCTGAATAGTAGAGTCTTCAGGGAGCACTTGAAGCTTTTAAAACTAGGGGAGATTCTTGTGGAGCGAGGCAGAGAGTTCCATAAGATGGGAGCCAGTCTTGAGAAATTTTGTAGAAGGGAATGTGAGGAGGTAACAAGAGAGTAGGAGATCATGAGTGGAGCGAAGGGGACGGGAGGGAGAGTATCTGGAGACAAGGTCTGAGATGTAGGGGGGAGCAATGCAATTGAGGGCTTTATGTGTCAGAGTGAGAATTTTGTGTTCAATCCTGGAGGCAAGAGGAAGCCAGTGAAGGGATTGGGAGAGAGGTGCAGCAGATGATGCGACGTGCAAGGAAGATGAGCCTGGCAGAGGCATTCATTATGTATTGTAAAGGAGCTAGGCGGCAGTTAGGGAGACCAGAGAGGATAGAGTTGCAGTAGTCGAGGCGGGAAAGGATGAGAGAGTGGATTAAAATCTTTGTTGTGTCTTGTGTAAGAAAATGTCTAATTTTAGCGATGTTTTAAAAGGTGGAAGCAGCAGGCTTTAGTCAAGGACTGAATGTGAGGAGTAAAAGAAAGATCTGAGTCAAGCGTGACCCCAAGACATCGGGCATGTGAGGTTGGGGTAATGATGGAGTTATCAACAGTTATAGAGACATGGGGGGGTGGAGATTTTTGAAGAAGGGGGGAAAATAAGGAGCTCAGTTTTGGAGAGATTTAGCTTGAGGTAGTGAGAGAACATCCAAGATGAGATATGAGACAGACAGTTAGTGACATTGGTTAGCAAGGAAGGAGACATTTCTGGTGCAGACAGGTAGATTTGGGTATCATCGACATACAAATGATAATGAAACCCATGGGATTTTATTAAGTAACCTAGTGAGGACGTGTAGATTGAGAAGAGAAGGGGACTGAGGACAGAGCCTTGCGGTAACCCAACAGAAAGTGTTAATGGGGCAGAGGATGCCCCAGAGAAGGCTACACTAGAGGTACGGTTAGACAGATAGGAAGAGAACCAAGAGAGAGCTGTGTCACAGATGCGAAAGGATTGGAGGGTATGGAGCAAAAGAGGGTGGTCGACAGTATCAAAAGCTGCAGACAGATCAAGGAGGATAAATAGAGAGAAGTGGTCTTTTGATTTTGTTGTAAGTATATCGTTGATAACCTTAACAATTGCTGTCTCTGTTGAGTGAAGGAGGCAAAATCCAGATTGCAGTGGGTCACGGAGGGAGTTTAATGTAAGGAAATGGGATAGACATGCATATACTAGCTTTTCAAGAAGCTTTGAGGCAAGAGGTAGTAGGGAAATAGGGCGGTAGTTGGATGGGGAGGTTGGATAGAGAGAAGGTTTTTTGAGGATAGGTGTAACTAATTCATGTTTAATAGATGTGGGAACTATACCAGTGCTGAGGGAGAGGTTGAAGATGTGTGTGAGTATAGGGGTAATGTTGCTTATATAGATTAAGGGCAGAATAGTAAGAGTTCAAGATGAACTTATAATGAAGAAAGACAGCAGAACTCTGAGATTTCCTCCAGTGTCGCTCAGCAGTACGGGAACCTCTGCATAGGTACCGTGTCAGAGGAGTATGCCAGAGCTGAGGATGAGCGTATGTTTTCCGAGCTATGGTAGGGGGGGCCAGGTTATCAAGGACCAATGTAAGGTTGGAGTTATAGTGGCAGATAGATTCATCAGGACAGGAAAAGGAGGGGATGGAAGAGAAAAGAGGTTCGAGAGAGCTAGCGAGCTGTTGCTGATCTAATGACTTGATTCTTCTGTGAAGGCTAGTGTGAGGGGTAGAAGGAGGGAGAGTTCTAGGGAGGGAGGTGATGGTACAAGTGAGGAGGTGGTGGTCAGAAAGAGGAAAAGGTGAGTTTGTAAAGTTTGAGATAGTGCATCGATAACTGAAAATCAGGTACACTTAAATAGTTTTTTATTGAGGTTTTTAGACAATTACAGTAGTAAGAAGATCATTTATAGTAATGACAAAACAATCAAAAGAATCACATACATGAATTGGACTTTACAATTCTATGTCATATATTAAAGAACAATAAACATAATATTGGAAAGCAAATGAGTAAATGAATAATATAGATTAAAACCTCTTTTTTTTTTTAATCTTTTTGAAATCCTCATATCATACAACGGGCCACTCTTGGACCCTTGACAACATAAATAAAACAGGGAGGAACTAGAGTGATGTATATGACCACTTTTGGACCATGATATACTAAGGATAACATAGAACTAGCATGAAAAATGTAGCTGTACACAAACTGAATATAGTTGTACTATTTAGGAGGAAGCACCTTGTTTAGAGGATTCCTGGGTTAGGAAAAAGATTATCCAGAAGATAGCCAAACTAATATTGACATTATGAGGAGATGTTCTAGGGCTAAATAATAAATGATGTAATCATAAGATTTTACTGAGGTTTAACCTTATTATAAAAATCAATAAGAAGCCTATTAGGCCAATGCTAGAGTGAATAGAGATAACTGAGATGTGCTTACCGTGGTAAAACAGACTTCACATGTCTAGAGCTATATGAAGACAGCCGCCTGGGCTGATCGTAAGATACTAACATATTGCTATATATTTGGTAAAGAATACCTAGTCGGTTGGTAAACAAGTATGTTATAATTTACAATCTCCTAAGTAGGACAGTAACAAGCATATAAGGTTTCTCCAGACACAAACTAACAGAAAAGAGCTATGAGCATTTGTTATATATGTGCCAAACTAGGTTTTTTAATTTGGTACTTGAAAGATTGATTGTAAACCCCTGTACTACATCATGATAGTATGGCTCTACGATATATACTGTATGTGGAATATCTCAAAGCATATGTAGATAATTAATCTGTGAGCAACCATGCACATATATTTTAGCTATTTACACTAGGGACTATAATCCCCTGAGTCTCAAGCTATTTCAGAGTATAATAATATCTAAGACAAAGGAAATTAGCTGGTCGAAATTGCTGCAGCAATTAAAAACATCAAGCAATAAGTGGAGGGGGCATAGACATAGTATGCTATATGTTGGCTGTTTCTACAATCTCTTGCATAGCATATAATGACCTATAATATGACAGAAATTCTTCCATAATTCCAGTAGAATCTGATTTAAGATGGGTACCTGATTGGATTGATGTAATAGATAGATTTGGGTGTGGAGCCTTACCATAGTTGCTAGTAATTTCCTAACCTTGTTCCTGTGTCAATAAAATTGACCTAGCCTATGAACTGTGTATGTGGAGTCTTGTTTCTGGAGTTAAGTGTCCCCTTCTTGCTTCAATCTATAGTATTGCTGCCTAGTTAAGGCTGTGGAATCTTGTAAATAATTATTATAGGCCTTGTACTGCGCTGTTAAATTCTTAGCAGAGACATGGCAATGAGCTTGAATTCTTCCACTCAAGACAGCCTTAGAGGCATGCCAGAATAGGTCTAGATTGTTCTGATGTTGGTCATTATCTGATGCAAATTCAATCCAATACAAATGCAGTTGCTGCCGGAACTCAATTTTATTATACATGTAGCTGGGGAACCTACAAGTCCTCTGGGGTAGTTTATGAATGACAGGCTGAAATTCTAACTGTAAGGGGCATGGCCAGATAGTGTTACTTGCTGTATGGAAGGATTTAAGATGTTTGGAGCTAGGAGAGGAGAGGTGAGAAAGTAATCTATACGGGAAAGAGTATGATGTGTTTTAGAAATACATGTACAATCACGATTGTCCAGGTTGCGCTCCTTCCATAAATCTATACATCCCAGATTTTCTTTAACTGACTTTATAAGCTGGACTTCTCTCTTATGCCAGTTAAGGTTCTTTTGGGCAGAATAAGAGTTGGTGAGATCAAAAAATCAATCCAAGGGGAGGGTCTGTGCTAGATTGAAATCACCCTCAAAATTAATAATGCCTCACTATGGGGTATTAGCAGTGACTGCAGGGCAGTTAAAAATACAGGTCAATAATTATTTGGGTTGTAGACATTACAGAGTTGTTAGGAGTTAAGACATGTAATAATTATGTACATTCCCTGAAGATCTATAATAGTGTCAGAGAAAGTAATTGGGAGGCCCTTCCTCACTAATATCGCAACCCCATGTTTCCTTCCTTCTGTCAGTGTATATAGGAATTTTTCCTTTCTCTGTGTTTACCAAGATAGCAGAGGACACACCTCCAGATTCAAAAACTTCTAAATGGTAAATGGGAATGTATGATTTAGTTTTTTTATATATAGACTGCAAATGCTAACCTGATCTTACTCCAAGTTAAATTTTGTTTCTTCATGATATTGCATGGCTTTTGGCTAAGAGGTGAAAAAGTCACCTCTCTAGCAAAACAGCGTTCTGCCGTGGGCTGCCTTAGCAGCTTAGAACAGTGAACGCTTGTAACAAGTAAAGGAGCTTTCAGGATGAAGTATTTTATACTTCATGAATGAAACTCCCCTTTATTTGTTTTAATGGTCAATCCTAGCATTTCACAAACGCTAGGATTGACTTTTACTTTAACTTATCAGGTTGTAGGCTGTTGCGAAGAATTAGCTTAAAATTAATTGGTCAAAGATTAGCTATATAGGTGGTACCAATCATGAGGAACAATCTTTTTTTTAATTTTTTTTTTTAAAAAGAGATAATTTATCCCCTCATTAGTAAAGATTAAGTTCCTGTTTTAAAAAAAGCAGGGGAAACCTGTAGGAGTTCACCTCTGTTGGAATGGAGATGTAATCTGCAGGATAGTAACATTATAATTCCAAAGATAGTTGTAGGTAAGCTGATATTCCCTATATTCAACTTCTCCAAATATGTTAAATATGCCCCGCCGCCTCGGCTGCAGACAGTGGAGCAATTGGTTTACATAGAAGGGTAGAGACTAGGTTGTCCCAGTCGTCTAGACCTCTCAAATAAAAACCTATAATGTAGTGGAGATCAGTTAAATATCATGGTAGTGTACCTCTATACTGCTAGGGACTAGGGGTCTCATATAACAACTAGACATAAGGAATTATACTGATTTTATATAGCAAAGAAACAGAGAGGGATACAAGTGACACTATAATATAAGCTTTTAAGCCGTACTTCCTCTAATAGTATACAACACAGACAGCTTTATTTAGTAACCTGTCATGGGTTTAAGTGATAAATGATTACCTAAATAAATATGAATTCAGTAGGCTTATGTGTAGTGCACCTCAGTTACTGATAGGTGAACCACCTCTAATTAGAATACTTAGTTAGAATATCAAAACAGACAGCCTACCTATTGGGAATATTTATGCAGAGAGACAAGTTGAAGCAGACAACAGTAACCCTGGACAGAACAATCTTTTCATAGTCCACAATAAAGCAAAAAAGTTCCTTATAATGTACAAGCATGCCCCCTGTATATTATATAGGGGGAAATTAAAGTTGTATGGACTTAACCAATTCCAGTTCTTCCACACATCGTAAAATCCCACACTTTGTTCTGTCTAAATGTGTTCTCCGGTCATCTGATGGCTCTATTGGTAAGACCCCGAAGTTATAATTAGTCCGCTTGACCAGGATCCACTGATCCAGAATTTGGGCCAAATATCTCGCGGAGTATAGCCAGTCAACCTCTGTAGCTAGTACTGCAACATATACAGTATCTCCTGCTGTGAAACATTGCCCATCATCTGTCGATCTTCCCACCTGATGATCAGAGACCTCGGTTCCAGGACTGTACAATATCTAGATTGTCCGGCTTACTAGGATCATTAGCATTCCCCACAGAGGCACAAGACTGACTACCCAGGACTATTCCAGGCTTGGCTATCATCAGTGTACGAGTTGGCGGTTTTACTGACATTGTGTGCGAGGGATCTTACCAGGATTAAACTGAGCTGCAGCTCAAAACTGTGGACTTGGTCAAAAAATAATTGGGTTACTTGCATTTCCCATCTATCCAGCAGAGTTATAGCGGAGAGCAGGAGTGTATTGCTTGCTTTGTCTTCCCTCTGCATGACTACTCCAGAATCGGTAGTATATGGTACAACAAGTTAATTATTCATTGTGCTGACGAGTCAAATTATAAAGTACAGGTTGTCAGAAAGCTGTTAGCGAGGAAACTTATTTCAGCATATATAGCTAATTTGCCTGAATTTTCAGGAAAATGGGGAGGGAGATGAGGATCTAGGCCACATAAGGCCTCCGCTGCGTACATTACCTTTACTGATCTGCCAGGCCAAAATCTTAGATAGAAGTTGCCATAATCCACTTCTCAAGTAATAATATTCCTGAAAAAAGCCTTAGTTTGCGAGTCTGCTGAACGATAAACAGCGGATTTATCAGCTCCAGTATTCAGCCATTAAGAAAAAGCAGCCATCTTAGTCCGTGGTCGGACACGCCCCAAATTATTATTTTTTTTTAAATTTTTTAAACCCTTTCAGTGGAAATACATTTTAGCTAAAATAATAGTGAAAAGAGAAATTATAGACTGTTTGGTGTATATATGTTATTCTACTTAATAACAAGTTGAATAATTAGCTGAACAGCTAAATTACTAGTAACAAGTGGTGTATGAATATGTTGTCATACCTAGTAAGGAGTGATGTCACTAAAAGAAAAATTATTGAATTGCGGGTGCTATTATTTACAGAGGTTATATTCTTGAAGTTCATCCTAAAAAAAAAAGTAATCTTTGAGAAAGTGATATACAAAACAAGTCAGTTGACTGTAAAGTACCGAAAATGTAAATATGCTGTTATTGTCTTGTAAATTTAACATACTTATATAAAATGTATGCTTTAAAACAGTATATGCAACTTTTGCTCCACATGTACAGGAGCACTTATCACAAGTGGGTGACCTCAAACATTGTTTGTGTGAAAGAATGTAAATAGACCAAATTAGATAAGGGTGTAACAATATATAATACACAATACATAAAACTGTAGGCAAATCCTTCTTCTTTCTATAACACTATTTCTGGTTCTTTATACCATTATACAGGACTGCTGTGAGAACAGATCCGGTGAGTCAGAGAGCTCAAGCTGTAGGGGCAGTCACTGCAAAACGCTAGAGTGAGTGGGAAGGTAGAGAAACTTACTATGATCTATGACAGTTTATTTATAGTTAAAATACATGACTGACTCCTCATCAGTTATAGTACACACCCAAATGCCATCATACACATCATTAAAAAGGCAGGTCACACTGTGATCTCCTGGAAAAGCTCTCACATTACGGCTGCAGACCCTCAGGTCTCTGGTGAGAACCAATCAGGTTGGACATGAGGTGTAATTTATTGCAGCAACATGGCAGCTGACTTGAAAAATCTATCGACAGTGATGTACCCACAGCATGCACTACTGGAGCCGGGGTGTGCTTAACAGATTAACCCACTTTTGTTTGCCAGAGAGGGAGCAATACAATAATATTTAGAGCAGCAACTAAATACTGCCTAGTGCAGAGGCACTAGGTATGAGTGGGGTTGCCACCTTGGCCATGTTTTCCTGGACAGTTATGAGTTACACATGGCGCAGGGTGGAATATGAATAGTGTTATCCAATAGCACTATGTGCTGTCCAGAGGCACAATGCATGTTCCTCCCTGCACCATGTATAACCATACGAAAATGCAGTATATGCCCCCTTAGCGAGACACCCTGTTTTCAGTGTAAAATGTGGCTTTAAAGAATTAAACCAGGGAAATAGAAGTACTAGCGAGTGGCAAGTGTTCTTAAAGAATTTTGCAGGCCCAGAGAGTCCTTTAGATTATCAGGTCCTGATGCGATCTGTTCTCCCTGTTGGTGAGTGCCACTCTGTATAATGGGAAAGTACCCTGTTTCATACTTATACAATATTCTTTTAACATAAGAATAGATAAGGGATGAATTAAATGGCAATAACTTTGATGTTTTTACAAAACAAGGCAGTAACAACTTTGTGAACTATAAATCACATTTTTAAATGGCAGTGAAAATTAAACTTTCAAAGTTTAGACAGAGCACACAATTAATCCCCCATTTCTTCTATCGTATAATTTGCTTTGTTCTCTTTGTGCCTTTTGTTGAAGAGTACAATAGGTGGTCTTACAGGACCTCGGGAGCAAGCATGTGTCTTTAGGACTCTATGGCAGCAGTGCTTGCAACAATTTTTATAGGCATCTTTGTTGCAAAAACTGCTTCCATAGAGACACCTGCAGTCTCTCCATGTCCTATTAGCTAACTACCTTATTTACGTTTCAACATAGGAATTGTAAAAATAAAAGTTTTATAAAATTGCCCAATCTCTGTATGATGACATTTTGTTTTATTATTATTATTATTATTAACAACAGGTATTTGTAGAGCGCCAACAGATTCTGCAGCGCTATAAACATAGTTGGTATACAGGATAACATTTATAGGGATCAAATGGGTAGAGGGCCCTGCCGAGAGTTGCACTGTTGTAGTCGGCTCTAATGAAGGCGATCTACAAACAGCTGGGCTCATAGGCTTACATTCTAAAGGGGATCAAGAGGAAAACAATGGAGTTGGGAAAGGTTAGTGTTGGTTGTATGCATCCCTGAATAGTAGAGTCTTTAGGGAGTGTTTGAAGCTGTTAAAACTAGGGGAGAGTCTTGTGGAGCGAGGCAGGGAGTTCCACAAGATGGTGGTCAGTCTGGAGAGGGCTTTATATGTCAGCGTGAGGATTTTGTGTTTAGTCCTGGAGGCAAGAGGAAGCCAGTGAAGGGATTGGCAGAGGTGCAGCAGATGAAAAGCAATGTGTAACGAAGATGAGCCTGGCATAGGCATTCATTATGGATTGTAAAGGAGCTAGGCGGCAGCTAGGTAGACCAGAGAGGACGGAGTTGCAGTAGTCGAGACGGGAAAGGATGAGAGAGTGGATTAAAATCTTAGTTGTGTCTTGTGTAAGGAAATGTCTAATTTTAGAGATGTTTTTAAGGTGAAAGCGGCAGGCTTTAGCCAAGGACTGAATGTGAGGAGTGAAGGAAAGGTCTGAATCAAGTGTGACCCCAAGACATCGGGCATGCGGGGTAGGGGTAATGATGGAATTATCAACAGTTATAGAAAATTGGGGGGTTGGAGATTTTGGAAGAAGGGGGAAAAATAAAGAGTTCAGTTTTGGAGAGATTAAGCTTAAGGTAGTGAGAGGACATCCAAGATGAGATATGAGAAAGACAGTTAGTGACACGGGTTAGTAAGGAAGGAGGTAGGTCTGGTGCAGAGAGGTAGATTTGGGTGTCATCGACATACAAATGATATTGAAACCCGTGGGACTTTATTAAGGAACCTAATGATGACGTATAGATTGAAAAGAGAAGGGGACCGAGGACAGAGCCTTGAGGTACCCTAACAGAAAGAGGTAACAGGGCAGAAGATGCTCCGGAGAAGGCTACACTAAAGGTACGGTTAGATAGATAGGAAGTGAACCACAAGAGAGCTGTGTCGCAGATGCCGAAGGATTGAAGGGTTTGGAGCAAAAGAGGGTGGTTAACAGTGTCAAAGGCTGCAGACAGATCAAGGAGGATAAGCAGAGAGAAGTGGCCTTTGGATTTTGCTGTAAGTAGGTCATTGGTAACCTTGACAATTGCTGTCTCTGTGGAGTGATGGGGATGAAATCCAGATTGCAGTGGGTCAAGAAGATAGTATAGTGTAAGGAAATGGGATAGATGTGCATATACTAGCTTTTCAAGGAGCTTTGAGGCAAGAGGGAGTATGGAAATAGGACAGTAGTTGGATGGGGAGGTTGGATCAAGGGAAGGTTTTTTGAGGATAGGTGTGACCAGTGCATGTTTTAGAGATGAGGGAACTATACCAGTGCTGAGGGAGAGGTTGAAAATGTGTGTGAGTGTAGAAGAGAGGGAGGGGAGTAGCTGTGAGGGGATAAGGTCGAGGGGACAGGTAGTGAGGTGGGAGGACAGTATAAGGGCAGAAACTTCTTCCTCGGTAACAGGAGCAAAAGAGCTAAATTTAAGGGTATTTGGGTTTTGGATGATTGTGAGCTTTTGAGGGGGTGGGAGATTGGTAGTAAGTTGAGAGGTGATTTCATTTCTGATGGAGTCAATTTTGTTATTAGATAGAGAACATATAGGAGCGCCACAGGCAAAAGTATTCCACAGGTAGGATAAAATTACTGAAATAAATTAACAACAAAAATGTACAATATATTCCAAGAGGCCAAATATTATATTTAAAAAATATATTTATTACACCACTAAAAATATAGTAATAACATTATAATAGATTAATAACCAAGCTATGGATCAAACCTAAAAGCTATATTGTATTAACACTAGAGTGGTATCAAAGACCCTACTGAACAATACTAATGGATGAAAGTAGAAAATATGTCCAAATAAAAATGTAAAAATATCCAAATAAAAACTAATACCATTAGAGACTAATATCAATGATACAATATAATTAAATTGAATTACCCCAATATTGAGGAATTAATAGAGATTGGAATAGTAAATAATGTGAAAAATGACCTAAACCACATAAAGTGATAATGTCTAATGAACCATATACACTAAATATATGTATATATATATAAACAAATTAAAATGATAAAAGGTGTGTGACAAATATAACACAAGAAATGTGTGTATAATGTGTATATAGGTGTTAAATACACCAGTGTACTAAATATAAAGCTAAATATAATTGTTGAAATAGTCAGTAAATATAATAAGTGTGATATTCAATAAATATAATAAGTGTGATATTCAAATTATCATAAATTATCAAAATAACCAAATAACCACAACACATGGAAATGACAATATGGTTAAAAATAATTCACGGAAATGACAATAAGATTAAAAATAATAGGATAAAATAATAGGTTGTGCCGGCACATAAATCCTTATTACTACGTAGTATGTTAAGAGCCCAATTCATTCCATAGGAGATGATATAGTCCCAAAAAAGTCCCAATAAAATGAAATCCTTGTATGTTGATATACCAATAAAAAATCAAAAAAGTGCTTGATATCCGGATGTTACCTATAAAAAGAAGAGAAAAAGCAATCTACCAATTGCTAATACAAAAAGGGTTCTATCGAAAATCGACTTACCCAAACGTCTAATCCTAGATGTATATAAAGCCTCACAAATTCTCCTTCAAATGCGTCTACGCGTTTTAGCCCTCTAAAGGACCTTTCTCAATTTTGTTATTGAAGTGGCTGGAAAAATCTTGAGCTGAGAGAGAAGTTGTATTAGGAGGTGGGGTGGTCGTGGAAAACAGACATTTTGGGTTAGAGGAAAGAGTAGACATGAGATTAGAGAAGTATTGTTCATTATAAAGATTAAGGGCAGAATAGTAGGAGTTCAGGATGAACTTGTAGTGAAGAAAGTCAGTTGAGCTCCGAGATTTCCTCCAGTGTCGCTCAGCAGTACGGGAACATCTGCGTAGGTACCGTGTCAGAGGAGTATGCCAAGGCTGAGGATGAGAGTGTGGGTTCTGAGCTATGGTAGGAGGGGCCAGAGTGTCAATGACCGATGTAAGGGTGGAGTTATAGTGGCAGATAGATTGGTCAGGGCAGGAAAAGGAGTTGATGGAAGAGAGGAGAGGTTCGAGAGAGCTAGCGAGCTGTTACTGATCTAATGACTTAGTGCTTCTGTGAAGTTTGGTGTAAGGGGTAGAGGAAGGGGGGTTGTAGGGAGGGAAGTGATGTTGCAAGTTAGGAGATGATGGTCAGAAAGAGGAAAAGGGGAGTTTGTGAAATTTGAGATAGTGCATCGATAGCTGAAAATCAGATCAAGGGAGTGACCATCTTTGTGAGTGGGAGAGTCAGTCCATTGTGACAGGCCGAAAGAGGAAGTGAGTTCAGAGGCGTAACTAGAAACCACAGGGCCCAGGTGCAAGAATCTAAGAATGGGCCCCCCCCCCACACCCAAAAAAGTGAATTTGATACATATAATTTTTTATTTTTTTTAACATTTAACACAGTATTTTTTTTAATCAGATTACATGTCTGCAAAAGGAGGTAGTACCCTGTGCCCACAGTCTGTGAGATGGTCTGACCCCCTATTACTGTATATAGTGACACTGATTAACCCACCAGTACTGTATATAGACCCAGCACAATTTTCAGAGGCATTTAAAGAGGACACAAGATTTTTATAAATAATTAAAAAAATAAATAAATACAAAATGAATGTATATATATATATATATATATATATATATATATATATATATATTTGTGCTGATATATGTTTGTGGGGGGGGGGGGGGACTTGCTGCCCCAAAGAGAAAAGCACAGATGATTTAATCTAGGTTATTATCTTATTTATCTAACATACATATGAGCAAGTGAATGTAAGGTAGGTAATCATATTTTGTTGTAAATCTAAAGATTGCATATTTTAACTTCTATTTGCTAAGACATTTTTCCTCATTGCCTGCCATTTAAACACATGAAAACTTTGAGCACTTTAATAAAATGCACAGAGTGGGGTTAAAAACTGTTAGAACCTAAGAAAGATGTAGTTCAACGATACAGGACCCTTTGCAGAGGAGTGGTGATATAGTTGGCCAGAGCTTAGGAAGATTGAGGCTGGGAGTCTACTTGACCACTCATGCATGCAGCTCACAGTATAATAAAAATGTCAAATTAGAACTGACAAAACACAGCTACCACTGCCCCCTTACCGTAGATAATCTTGTCTCTACTATATCGTCCTGGCTGTAAATTAGCTGTGTGCTGTCTCAACTTAGTACTGAATACCTTACTGGCAGGCTCAGCACCGCGCGCGAGGGAAAAAATAAGGGGAGGAGATGAAAAGGAGGGAATTGGGAAGTAAAATGTTTCAGGCTGTTTAAAGGAGCAGTGTTGCCTGAGACTGCACCACCCTCTGAAGTAACTGTGCTGCTGCGCCCCAGAACCCTCTCTCACATCCCAACTCAAAAACACAAGCTGAAGCTTATCAAACACTTCTGACCGCAGCCAGCCACCTTTACTTCATACATAGTTCTCCTTCTGCAGCGTGTGGAGGCATTGCTATAGCGCTGCCTGCGTGCTCTGTCAGATCCACTCCCAGTGCTTTTAGATCCTGGCCCCACATGGTTATATAATAAACTTATTTTATGGTCTCTTATAGATACAGACATAAATTTAAATATATTAATAGATGTTGTGGTGGAGCTTTTAACACTATGCAGCGTGTGGATGCCCTGTTATAGCGCTGCCTGTTCTCTGTCACAGTCGCACTTCTGGTGCTTTTGATTTTTTTTAAAGACAAATTCATTTCTACAGATTTCTATATAGAAGTATATACCGGGAGTGCATGTGACAGAGAACAGGCAGCGCTATAGCAAGTCATCCACACGCTGCATAGTGTTAAAAGCTCCACCACAACATCTATTAATATATTTAAATTTGTGTTTGTTGGTATCTGAGACGGTAGACCATAAAATAAGTTTATACATATAACCATGTGGGGCCAGGATTTAACAATATGTATGGATGAGCTCTTCCTGCCGTTGAAAGTAATTTTTCTCCTTTTAGTTGATATATAATTTAAACACCCACCACAACAGAACATGCAGCTGACCTGTACAGTAGTACTCACTCTGCGTTACTGGCAGTGGCTGCATTCTGACATCTACCTCGCAGCTTCCTTCTTTCCCGCTCAGCAGCCGGCAAATGTTTCAGAGCGTTGCCATGGTAACCTGCGGCAACGCTCTGATTTAAAACTGCTGTTTCAAAGCAGGCACGCAGCCGCTGAAAAAAATACTGGAAAAAAAAAGTAAAACGTTTGTTGAAGAAAAAAAAAAGTAAAAAGTTTGTTGAAAAAAAAGTTTTGATGTGCTGACTGCTGAGGGCCCCCCACAAGGGTTGGACCTGCCGGGCCCGGTCGCAACTGCGATCTCTGCACCACCGGTAGTTCCGCCCCTGAGTGAGTTGCCGAAGTTGTTTTACAGAGGAGGCAGTGGGATTGTCAAGAGGGATGTTGAAGTCACCAAGAATGAGGGCAGGGTTGTCTGAGGAAAGGAAATAAGGAAGCCAGGCAGCAAAGTGATCTAAAAATTGAGTTGGGGAGCCAGGGGGGCGGTATATGACTGCAACACGTATAGAGAGGGGAGAAAATAAACAAATCATGTGTGCTTCAAATGAAGAAAATGTGAGGGAAGAGAAGGCCTGTATTTATTGAAAGGTGCAATGAGAGGAAAGTAAAATACCAACACCACCTCCTTGTCTATTGCCAGACCTAGGAGTGTGGCTGAAATGGAGACCCCCATGTGACAGTGCAGCAGTGGATGCTGTGTCTGAAGCAGAGAGGCAGGTTTTTGTAAGAGCCAGAAGGTACACAGAGACAGGTTTATGTAAAAGCCAGAAGGTTAAGAGAGTAGGAGATAAAGAGAGTTTTACTTTACTAGCTCTCAGCGTTAGGTCTTATGTTTTATCATGAATAATTACATAATCCTGTAAAAGTGTAAAACTGAGCAAAGATAAAATTGGTATATTTATATGATGGATGATCAAGTTATTTTATGTTTGTAATCGTATTGGCACTTGGCAGTACTCTCTAGGTCGGAAACATTAGGACGTTCACCTTTACCAAGATGGCTGCTGCTAGCTTCACATTCCTTCCCACAGTGTTCACAGTCTCCACTGTTCTGTCAAATCAGCCAGTTTATCAGATTAGCTCCACCTCTGTCAACACACGGGTTGACGGGAAAATCCAAGATGGCCGCGTGCATTTGAACCATTTTAATTCTAGCAGTATATGTGAAGCGCGCCAGGTTTCTGCAAATCTAGTTGTCAGTACATTTCATCAGAGAGAAGCTTTGCTCCAGGCTCCTCTACAGCGCCGAGAGCACTGACGAACCATTACTTTATAACCAGGTCTGTCCAACTCTCATCCTGTCATCACTTGCAAAATGCGCTTTACAGCATCCATCATAGCAGTACATTGGCATGGTAAACGATTTTAACACCTTGTTGCCAGATCCGTCGGTATTCTGTTACTAAGGAATACGCTGCTTCTATGTTTGGCAGACAGTGAGTTACAGACATACGTTATTTGCCTTTAGTTGTGCTTTCTGCTTTACAATGGTTATAATGTTAGTAAAAGATAAAGCAGAATCACCACCAGTTTTGCTTTTTTATTTGTTCATCATGCCGAAAATACAGAAATGACGTCTGGATTTTGTGTAATCAGAGATCTAAACTATATGCACACACGTTGAATATGTATAAATTGCACAGCAGCAACACCCCAAAATCATTCCCAAGCTGCTGTGTCCTAACCTTTTTTTTCATACGGTTACCCTTTTCACTATATTTGAGTTATAATCCAACTGTTTGTGGTGTTCAGAGTTTGTGTATGTATGTGTATATATATATATATATATATATGTGTGTGTGTATATATATATATATATATATATATATATATATATACTGTATATATGTGTTTTTTTTCATAATTTTATACAAAGTGCTTGTGACTGTGTGTGTGTGGGGATCCAGCACACACTTCAATAATCAGCTGCCAGGATGCACTTCAAAAGTTTACATAAGAAATTGTCAATACTACTGGAAAGGCACTCTGTTTTCCATAAAATAAATTATTAAATTAAACGTTTTCGGTGTTACCCCCGTCCTCAGACTCATTAACAGTGAATTACTCACCCCTATAAATATGCGTTTCCCAGCTCCAGCCAAATCCGTCATCGCACTCCATGGCGTCCATCAAGCGCAAATTGCGCAGAGAAGCACCAAAGCAGTCATACTAAAAAAGCAAAACACCCTTAGTTACAGGGACCTTCATAGTGACAGTAATGTTTAGCATTACTTTCTCTTAGCAACTAGCGGTTTCTAATGCATTAAACTCCACACTCACTGCCTCAAGCAAATTAACTATGATTATAATAACTTAAGCTATGATACAAAAGGCTCGCTTGCACACTGTCATATACAAGCCTAATCAATACTCATTAGTTATTAATGCTTAGTAACAGTAAAGTTCAGAAGATTATAAAATCAGACCGAATGGAGCTTGATGCCCCTTGTTTCTGGCGAGCCTGAAACAGAAGTTATGAAGCAGCGGTCTAAAGACCGCTGCTCCATAACTTGTCCGCCTGCTCTGAGGTGGCGGACAGAAATCAACCCGATTGAATACGATCAGGTTGATTGACACCCCCTGATAGCAGCCGATTGGCCACGAATCTGCAGGGGGCGGTATTGCACCAGCAGTTCTGGTGAACTGCTTGTGCGATGATAAATGCTGACAGCGTATGCTGTCGGCATTTATCGATGTGCAGCAGGCATGATACGCTACATTATATCATGTCCGCTCGCACTTTGATAAATATGCTCCATAAAATGTTTAGCCATCGGCTGCTCCGAGCTACCAGCTTTGATGGCTGCCCGGATAGCTGACCAGTGGTTAACCATCCTTGTCCTCAAGTCATCCTAGGACTTCCCTACATAAAACTTTCCACATGGACAATGTAACAAATATAGAATGTATTTAGTTGTACATGTAACTCTGTCTTATAAAATATTTTTTATTCGTCCAAGGATGTTTGGTTTACTTGTCAGGGATTAAAAGCTACTAGTCCAGAGGGAAAAGTTAGTAGTCCACTAAATGTTAAAGATAGGAAAAGGCCTCATTTCTAAGTCGTCCTCAGCAATTTCTAAGTTGTCCGGGACCACTGGAAATGTCAAGATATATATATATGTGTGTGTGTATGTATATGTGTGTATATATATATATATATATATATATATATATATATATATATATATATATACATATACACACATGTCCCAGGCCAAGCACTCGTGTTTTTTTTTTTAAAAAATACATTTTTTATTGAGGTTGTAAAGAAAAAAGTGTTGCATACAAGAATCACCAATAAACACAAATAACATTGTGATAAGACATACATTCTTAGCGTATATACATACTGAAAAAGTAAAGTGCTATAAGCTTAGTCTATTAAGCCACCTATCTGAGAAAGGCTATGCACTCATGTTTTAAATATCCAAATGCCCAGGGTGTGTCAAGTCATAAGTAAACAAAGTCCCTTAGATGAAGAGCACTCAATGCGTCTTTTATATTCAATGCAATTTATTACCAAATTTATTGAAAATAAGACCGAGTGAATGCTCTTCATCTATAGGACTTTATAGTTAATGTGTGTCTGTTAATTAAATGTATTCAATCTGATATTCTCCCTCACTGATTTTCCTTTTTCTCCCCCCTCCAGAAATAATGTGGATATTTGGGACCCATGTCGAACATCTATGAAGAGAGGCAAACAATGATTGCAGCAGGGGATTTGCAGGAGTTTGTTCCTTTTGGGCGTGACCACAGCAAGCACCATCCCAATGCATTGAACCTTCAACTACGGCAGCTGCAGCCTGCCTCTGAGCTGTGGTCCTCTGATGGGGCAGCGGGCTTGGTGGGATCACTTCGGGAGGTATCGATCCATGAAAAGCAGAAGGTAATATATAGCTAGACTTTCATAATTGTGTCATCTATTTATGCACTTGCACAAGGTTCAAGAAAGATCTGAGACACAAAGGGGCATTCTAGCGAAGAAAAAAAATGCTCTGTTTGGCTAACATTTCTTAAAGGGACACTAAACCCAAATTTTTTCTTTCATGATTCAGATAGAGCATGCAATTTTAAGCAACTTTCTAATTTACTCCTATTATCAATTTTCCTTTGTTCTCTTGCTTTCTTTATTTAAAAAAGGCAATTAAGCTAAGGAGCCAGCCAATTTTTGGTTCAGACCACTGGACAGCACGTGTTTATTGGTGCTGTCCAATCAGCAAGGACAACCCAGGTTGTGAACCAAAAATGGTCCGGCTTCTAAACGTACATTCTTGCTTTTCAAATAAAGATAGCAAGAGAATGAAGAAAAAGTGATAATAGGGATAAATTAGAAAGTTGCTTAAAATTGCATGCTCTATCTGAATCATGAAAGAAAAAAATTTGGGTTCAGTGTCACTTCAAATTTAGTCCTGTTGCTATGTGCTAAATGCACAGTCACTGTCATCCACTAACATGCTTGATGCAGGGAGCAACTTTTTATTTCTAAATGACAAAGCGGTCTGTTCAGCCAATTTGAAGCCATGCCCTTCGCTATAACAACATATATTCCCGGAGCCCCTGCTGTACAATAGACTGAAGAACTGCTGCTTCTTCATTTAGGAAAAAGGCTCTTCTTTAGAGGGGTGGAAAAATTGAATGTATATATTTAAAATTTTCAGTAGTTTTTTTAGGCAAACATAATTTTATAGGCTATATCTGTACCTTGCATATATTTATGTGCAATGCTTTACAAGTATGTTGTATAATATCAGGTACATTGTTATAAGGACTGTAGAAGCTGAGGTGGACATCTATGCTGTTGGTGTAACTGTCCTAAGATTAACTTCTTTTGTAAAATAAAAAAAATAAATACTGTTTTAATAGCTAAATTCAGCAACAGCATTAACTAATATCTGAAAAGTATCCATTATAAGTAACAAGATCAAAGTAATATTTAAAGTATTTTAAAATATACATAGTATATATTAACAATTAAGTACACACTACTTCAACATAAATAAATAAAATGTTTTGCAATCATCCTGGGCTATGTTGTTTGAGTACTTCACGGAAATACCACTTTAAAAGCCTTATGGGCATGTTTTTTTTTCTTTTTCTGTGTTCAGTTGGGATCAGATGTAAATGATTACAGTGATTGGGCAGCACTTTGCGGAGTTAAAATTCTTAAGTCTGAATTATGGACTGCAGCTATTCATTAGTAAGAAACAATAATAATAAAGCAGGCAAAATAAAGAATAAATGCACATTATATAATTATTATACTTACTTTAAATCATTTTTCTGGAGATGCAGTTTTGATTTTGACATTTTTAAGGTGAAATTGCATGGTCACTTTATAAACGGTGTCACAAATAGCTTCTTTTTGATATTACTTCCCTGACAGTGCTGAATTGTTGTGGTTATCTGCTAAAGATGCCTGACCCATCGATATGTTTTCATGGAAAATGTTTCATTATTGATCTTTGTTTTTTCCTTTTGTGTTTTAATGCTAGATCGAAGATGTTTGTCGAATATTTCTTATGAATTTCCTCAGTACATTTTTATTAGTCCTGTTCTGAGTTGACTTATGGTTTTACTTTAACATATTTCCATGTGCTTCAGGAGAGTTGGCAGCTGAGGAAAGGTGTAGGGGATCCTGGCGAGGATGTGGAGTACGATGAAGAGCTGTACGTGGCTGGGAACATTGTGATTTGGAGTAAAGGAAGTAAGGCTCACGCGGCTGCAGTTTACAAGGCCTTTACTGTTGATAGCCCAGTTTTACAGGTAAACAATTCAGGTGTTGCGTTTACCAAAGCCATTGTGAAATACCACTTAATAGTACTATTTTCACAAATGTAGTTCCTTAAAGGCACATTAAACACTAAACACATTTCATGTTCCTCCCTCTAATTATGGGTGCTGCCATTGGGAACCTAGATTTCACTGCAGGTGTCTGCACTGGAATACAGTGAAAGCTAGATTTCAACACGGCAGCACCCATGACTAGAGGGAGATAGGGAATAACCTCAATACTATATGTGTTAAATGAATTTAGTGTTTAATGTCCCTTTTAAGTTGTGTTCCACAAATGCAGAAGTAGTTCCGGCTTCAGTTTCGCTATGGTAAATTGTCATAGAAAAAGTCAGACGCTGGCATTATTATAATGTTGCATTTCACATCTGAAGCAATTGGCATCTCAAAGTATTTCCTGTACTTTTTATACTACTTAGGGATGCTGAATGTAACCCTTTGAACACAGACTGATTAATAGATACAAAGATAAGACTGTCATCAGTGTTTTTGATTTGTATTGTGGCTCTTAAATTGTGTGCTTTAAAGATATTTGCTAAGTTGTTTTCTTTCTTTTTTTTTTTTTAGGCATTGTGGTGTGATTTTACTATATCTAGTAAAACGGAAAATGAGAATGGTAAGTTTTAATTAATTTGTATTCCCATCTAGGCTATTTATATTAAAATGAGTTAATCTAAGGATTACACATTTTTCGCATGTTTAACCTGTTATTAGAGAAGCAGAGACTTCCAGTATATTGTTGAATCTCTGCTCTTTACTATCTATCTATCTATCTATCTATCTATCTATCTATCTGTCCACACACACACACAATTCTGAAAAAGTAGAGACAGTATGGAAAATGCAAAAAAACAAAACAAAAAGTGTCATTTAAAATTCAATTCACCCTGTACTATATTGAAAACACATTATTTGATGTTTTACTTTGTGACTTTAATGTATTTTTTACAGTCTTCTTCTTTTACAGTCTTTTCCAATGTGTAACATCACCTTTTCTTTTAATAATCCTTATTAAGCGTTTGGGCACTGAAGACACCAGTTTAAGTTTAGCAAGCAGAATTTCCCCCCATTTATCCATTATGCATGTCTTCAGCTGCGCAACTGTAGGGACCTTCGTTGTCTTATTTTGTGTTTCATAATGCGCCACACATTCTCTATCAGAGACAGTTCAGGACTGCAGGAAGGCCATACTAGCACCCACACTCTGCTTACGCAACCATGCGCTTGTAATCCGGGCAGAATGTGATTTGGCCTTGTCCTGCTGAAAAAGGCAGGAACGTCCCTGCAAAAGACGACTTCTGGATGGCAGCACATTTTGCTCCAAAATATATACATATATTTTTGCATTAATGGTGCTCTCACAGATGACACCGACCCCCCCCATAACATGACAGACGATTACTTTTGGACCTAATGATGATAACAGCTTGGATGGCCCGGAGAACATGACAGCTAATTTTTCTATAAACTATTTGAAATGTTGACTCGTCGGACAACAAAACACAATTCCACTGTGCTACTGTCCATCTCAAATGAGACTGAGCCCAGAGAATTTGGCGGCGCTTCAGGACCGTGTTAATGTATGGCTTCTGTAGATGCAGCGGCGAATGGTGTTGACTGACAAAGGTTTACTAAAGTATTCCACGGCCCATGTCAGGATATCCTTTACAACAGTTTTTGACACAGTGAAGTCTGAGGGATCAGAGATCATGCACATTCAGAAGTGGTTTTAGGCTTTGCCCTTTACGGACCGAGATTTGACCAGATTCCTTGAATCTCTTAATTATTTTGTGCACTGAACAAGGTGAAATGCCCAAAAACCTACGATTTGTCTTTGGGGAATGTGGTTTTCAAAGTGTTGGATTATTCTCTGACGCATCTGTTGGCAGATTGGAGAGCCTCAACTCATCCTTGCTTTTGAAGGACTATGCTTTTTTTTAAGGCTCCATATATACTATGATTACACGATTGCCTCACCTGTTTCACATCACCTTGTTATTTCAACGTGTCACATCGCTATTAGTCCTAAATTTCCCCTGTCCCAACTTTTTTGGAACATGTTGCAGTCATCAGATTTGAAATGAGTGTATATTTACAAAAATACACTAAATTCACAAAATAAAACATCAAATTATGTGTTTTCAAAATAGTACAGGGTGAATTAATTTTTCAAATAACTTTTTTTTTTGCATTTTCCATAAAGTCCCAACTTTTTTGGAATTGGGGTTGTGTGTGTGTTTAGGGAGTATTGAAATTATTTATTTTATTTAACTACAATACAAAGATAAAAGCTCACTGTAAAGCAAGAGTTGATTGTGTATACAATTTTTTTTACTAGAAATCTGTGAAGCATGTCTGTCTTTATTTAGGTCAGGATACAGTAGAGAGGTGTATCTGTATACTGCAAAGTTCCTGTATCAATGTCCATAACACAGAAGGGAAGGATTACATTGCACCGCTACCATTTCAGGTGAAGGACTTTGTATTTTGTATGTTCAGTAGTCAAGCTAATAAACACTCAAATGTAGCTTTGTATTCAAGGTAGTCTTCAGCGAAAAAAAAAATGCTTTAAAGGGACACTCAAGTCAAAATTAAACTTTCATGATTTAGATAGAGTATGCAATTTTAAACAACTTTCCAAATTACTTCCATTAACAAAATGTGCACAGTCTTTTTATATTTATACTTTTTGAGTCACTATTTCCTACTAAGCATGTGCAAGAATTCCCAGAATATAAATATATGCATTTGTGATTGGCTGATGACTGTCACATGATACATGGGGAGTGGAAATAAACAGACATTTGCCTGAAAAAAATCTACTACTCATTTGAAGTTTAGACTAAGTGCTATTGTATTGTCTTTTTATCATGCATGTATTAATTATGTAAATCTACTGTATTTACTGGTCCTTTAAAAGGTTATTAAACAATTATAGTATCAACATTAGAAGAAAGAAAATAAGGATAAGTAGGCCTTATAAAAAGAGGGAATTCAGCACTCTCTACGCATAAAGGGCAATAGAAAAAATTGTTCTGCCAATTTGAAAAAAATATATATGTGGAGTAATAAGTGTGAGGACCTGAAACAAGCAAGAGACAAGAACTTGAAAAAACAAACATATTTTCAAAGCACTATAAATTTATTAAAGAACAAAGTCATATTAAATAAAAAAAAAGAAAAAAATGAGAAAATGAAACAATCAATCATTTGAAATACTATAGAGTTCAATTAAATTAAAAGTTGGGTTTGCTGAAGCCCTTGTTTGCACGGCATGATGACAATGCTTTTCCTGGAGCAGCAGTAATTTCGTTAACCGAACTATCCTTAAGTTGTGTGTTGTCTGGATGTGTTTGTCCTATTGGCAGAGGAATTTGATGTTTTCTACCGCATTTCTAAGTGGATGCCTGGACACAAAATCTATTTTCACAAACCACCTGGATGGACTCTGTATTACAATTTCTCCCTTACAAGGGTTATAATGAATGTACAATAAGTCTGGTCGTTATTACCTGTGATTTATGTTTTGACAACTCACTTCATTATTAATAACGCTATACCGCTTTGCCACACACATAGATCCTCATTGTATATCAAGACAGTGTTATCCCTCTATACTTTGGGACTGTCCTCTGATTGTGGTGTTGTGTCTGGCTTTAGGTATACCGGAATGCTGCAATATTTTCCATCATTTACTTGTGTATTTGCGTGTACATATAGCTGTTATCATTGGCTAATTAATTTACATTGTCAGCTGTTGTGTTTTTGAGTGAATTACATAGATCCTCCATGTTTTGTTCATGACAGCAGTTCCCTTTAATATTAATTGGGGCTGTCCTCTGACTGAGGAGTTGTAATTTCTCTATAACAAAGCTATACTATATTGGCCTATACAGGAATAGGAATAACATGCTACATCATAAAGAACCTCCAAATAGAATCTTTGACCAAAAGAAACCTAAGTTTATCACAAATGTCAGTCCACAATTTGCTGAAATTTGTCATATTATAAAAAAACACCTCCCTGTATTAACAGGTGAAGATAGTCTCAAGGATTTGGCAACGGAAGGTATAAATTGTATACCTAGAAAAGGCCGAACAATTGGTAATATTGTGGCCCCTAGCTCACTTAGAAAAACTGCAACAACAGGGAGTAGCTGGTTGGTTGTAAAAGGTCATTTTAAATGTCATTTTTCAAACTGCATAGCTTGCAGTCATGCAAAAGTAACTGACAGGTTTCAATCTAAAGCTACACAAAGAATTTTTCTATCATCTAGTTGCACAAATTGTCGTACCAAGTTTGTGATTTATTTGGTGGAATGTACGCAGTGTGACAAGCAATACGTAGGGTGCTCCACAAGGGAAGCACGCTCGCGTATTAGGGAACACCTCAATAACATTGACAAGGATATTGATGTATCAGACTTAGTACACCATTTTATTCACCAACATAATAAATCAGTTTCTAGTTTTAGATGGCAGGTCATTGAGAGTATCACACATACTGCAAGAGGAGGTGATAGGCAACAAAAATTACTACATAGAGAGGCTTTTTGGATATTCACCCTGCAAACTAGACGCCCAAAGGGCTTTAATGCAGTTGGTGATATCATTAACCATTGGCAACATAAATAGTACACAATGGTAGCCCAATGTAGAAGTTTCATACAAAAATATTCATAAAGCAATGAATTAGTAATTCTTTATATTTATGTCTGCTTAAAGTTTCCTTAGTTCCAAGCTAAAAATGTTTTCTTAACTAGCACACTACAATAAATTGGAATAATTTTCCCATGAGGAAGATTTATCTATTTTGGTTAAGAGATAAACATTATCTCCCTAAGGTTAGGATCTAGTGTTTTTCAAAGCTTGTGGAAATAAAAGGAAAAAGTACATATACAAGTACATAGAGAAATTATACTAATAGTTTAAAATGATTTTTTCTGACCTATATTTCTGTATTTTCATATATTACAAAATGTAAAAATGTTATTGTTATTTTTCTAATTTTCCTCTCTTTATACATGTGTGATACCAAAAGGCAAACTCTAATATGAATCACTTCCTTATTATTGTTTTTCAAGTGCCATAAAGGGTTAAGTAAGGTATCGAATACTCATCAGCTGAACATCCTTAATTGTATTGACCAGGCTTTTAAAAGGGATGCTAACCAGACACACAATATGGTCTATGACTAAGGCTATTTTTGCAGCCGAAACGCGTAAGACCTTTACTGGCTGCTCATGAGCAATTGTTTTACTTTTTAACTCATATTTTCTATTTCCCCGATTTTTTGAGTGTGTTGTATCATTATTTTTAATTAATAAAAGTACCTCCTTTTTCAACGATTCTCGCTGGATTCTCTTGTTTTGTTTGGATATTGATATTCCTGCTACATTTCCCATGAGACGTCTCATTTAATTGAACTCTATAGTATTTCAAATGATTGTTTGTTTCATTTTATCATTTTTCTTTTTTTATTTAATATGACTTTGTTCTTTAATAAATTTATAGTGCTTTGAACATGTTTGTTTTTTCAAGTTCTTGTCTCTTGCTTGTTTCAGGTCCTCACACTTATTACTCCACATATATATTTTTTTTAAAATTGGCAGAACAATTTTTTCTATTGCCCTTTATGCGTAGAGAGTGCTGAATTCCCTATCTTTTTATAAGGCCTACTTATCCTTATTTTCTTTCTTCTAATGTTGATACTATATTAACTTATAGGGTCTGCACCTCTAAGTATACCATATACATATTTTGACTTATAATATATATATTCATTTTTAGCAGCTCCCTTAAAACTATTTTTCTTTTGTTATTAAACAATTGTCATACTTTTTTTGTATTTTAAAATTAGACAGAAGCTAATGGCGTGTTGCTGGGTACACAGATTGTTTACTGACTCATAAGGACAACTTCTACATCTCTGTTCTTTACATTGGTTCTGATTGTGTTTTCAGTTTTCACTTTTATTTTGCAAATTTAAATATTAATGTTGTAAACATTTTCATTTGATTTTCTTAAGGTTGCTAATGTTTGGCCAACAAAATATGGATTACTGTTTGAGCGCAACAGTTACTCACATGAAGTTCCCCAGAGTCCACCTAGGTATGCATTATTTTTATCTTTCTATATGTCTAGTATGTTACTAGTGGATGATCACTGTCATTGTTTTTATTATCGCATATGTATGCATGGCCCAGGATAAAAAGGGTTTGATAAATCCATGGCACTTAAAAAGGGACAGTTTAGCCAAATAATGTTCTCTCCTTTTTAATTTGTTCCCAGTGATCCATTTTTCCTACTGGAGTGTATTAAATTGTTTACAAATAGCTCCTTAGCCTTTATATTGGCATTTGAAATCGCTGATTTAGCCTGTAGTATCTCTACCTATACTAAAAGATGTCTATACCTAGGTATAGGCTATTGAGAAAACCATGTAAACACAGCCAGCAGAAAATACACTCTCAGTGGGAGGTGGAAGAGATAAAGCTCTAAAATGTTAATTTTCAATTGTTTTTTCTAAGTATTGTACAGAGACAGAGATAAGAAAGGGAAGCATTTGAGCGATAAGATAACAAGATCTGATCTGTCTGCAAGCTTTGCCTATTTTAATGTGCTGTGGTTTCATAGAGCAAATCCAGCTATTTATTTTGCAAAAAGCAGCATATATTAGCTTTTTCTCATACATTTTTATACGCTGCAGCTGGGATAACTAGTCACAGGGAACACATTAATTAAAAATCAATTTTACGGGTGAACTGGCCCTTTTATTTTCTTTCTTTCTTTTTTTGATCCCAAAATTAAATAATGCAGTTTAGAGGTGTTAACTTGTAGGTTCTAGTTTCTCATTTTCCTAAAATGATAATCTTCCACCATTTCCTGATTTGCAGTCTATAATTTTGTGAACGCTTCTATTACCTTGTATAGTGATAAATGTCTAGGGATGAGGCTGTAATTACACATGTTTCAAAAGATTATAAGATACTCAGTTGATGTTTCTGGAGCATTTAAGGATTACTTGGTTAAAAAAAAAAGTCACTATTCTTAATCTGTCTTTTCCTTCTTTAGGCCAGGAGTTGACAAATCTTTTTAAAATTTAGTAGTCAGTAAGAATATTTAGGAGCCAGACGGGTATTTGTATATAGATACACGGAGAACAACCCAAAAGTATGGTTACAATTCTAGGAGCCTGTGGCTCCCTGAGTTTATCGAGCCCTGCTTAGACATCATTATTACATTCCCTATTAGCATTAACTTCCATAAGCAAAACCTCTCAATGCTATTCCTCTAACTCTGTATGCAATATTTTTATTGCACCTGCCTTCAAATTCTTCTGGACATTGTTTCAGATATTGCCTACTGTCTTCTTTTTTGGTCAAACCTACTACAGATGTAATGAGGCTTAATGCAAAAAGTACAGTGGCAGCTAATATAACTAGACAGGGCCAGTGGCATGTAGCTGTGGTTTATGTTTGAAGTTCATGATTTTTATTTATCTGTCCTTTAGCAAAATTTATCTTTTCAGAAACATTCATTAAAGGGACACTGAACCCAATAAGCAGGAATGTAAGCTTACGAGCTTTGTATTCATTTTTGGGTATATTGTGTTTTTTTTGTCAAAGGCAAGATTTCTTCCTTTGTTATATTCTGCATGCTAATCTTTTCAATCTCAGTCATTGATAGTTATCATGATTCCTTCTGTCCATGTGAAGCTGCTTACAGAGCCTCAGCTGGTCCATCTTTGAAATGAATCCAGACAATGTATTGACAGACTTCATCACCAGACCTCCAAGGCATTTATAAGCTTAGTGGCCTTTTTCATACTATTATTTACATCCTCCTGAAAGAGCACTACTTAGTGTGCTATTGTATGTGCAACATGTTTTAATGCTAACCATAAATTTGGTTTGATGAGTAGCTGAACTGCAGACCTTCATGTTCTCCTCATCTTGCTCCATGGTTCAAAATGTATTTTTATTTTTATTTTTCAAATATTCTCAATACATTTTTATTTTTGTCCAATGTAAAATAATCTGGTTTAATGGGAAATGCTTTTACAAGAAGTCCAGGTATGTCAAACAGTGAAGGCTGATGATAAGCTTGTTGATACAGTCAAAAAGGGCCTTCGATGCTCTTATAAAGAGAGTCCAACATTGGGATCAATCTTATCACCAACTCTCCTACCCAATAAAAAGCATTCTAACAGTTCCTGGCTTAAACATCTGGGAATGTTTAAATGCGGGCACCAAAAGTGCAAACCGTGCAAATATGTTAAAGTAACAACAACCTTTACCAGCAATGTTACTCATAAGGTTTACAACATTGGTGCATGCATGAACTGCACTTCAAAATATGTGGTGTACCTCATTGAATGCACCCAGTGTAGGATCCAGTACGTTGGACTCACCTCCAGAGACGTGAATACCAGAATGAGGAAGCATTTTTCCTCATTTAAAACCACCAGATCAACAACCCCGATAGTCCAGCATTTTGGTATCTATCATAAAGGCGGCCTTAACGCCTTTACATGGTGTGCAATTGAAAAAATCCACAGACCCAAAAGAGGTTGAGATATGGATCGCCTCTTGGCAAAGAGGGAAGTGTACTGGATCTTTACACTGGGGACCAGAGTACCCATGGGTCTTAACTCAAGGTATGATGTTATGAACCATTGGGAGTAGGCCTTCCTTGACGGTATCTGATATTTTGATGTTTTGGGGCATTGATATGTGACTCTTGTTCAATGTAATGTTATATAATATAAGGGCCGTGTGTCAGTCTGTTTACTCTAAGACAATTGCTCACTCTATCCTATCTCCAAGAAGTGCTTCTCCCTGTGATTCTTTGCCCATGGGATTATCGTCCTAGGACAGTTTTTGATTAGGGAGTGTTTTAATGCTTACATATAGTTAAGGATGGAGGTTTAATGATGGATTGAGTGGAACTGCTGTAGTAACCTTACTGCCCTCTTTAACAGTATCCAGATGGGATTATAACTCTCTGTGCTGAGAAAGAGAATAGTATATTTAGCGTATCACTGTATTGCAGATAGGTGTACTCCAGATAAGACTATCAACTTGACTTATAGTAACTATACCATTTAGTAATACATGCGCACTAGACGAAAATCATGGTCTATCCCCCTGGCAAGGTTTGAGTAGCTATGATATACAGCAATTTTAAATAAGTTACTCTAGTCCAATGTTTTTAACCAGAGCAGTCCACTATTGTATGACTGTAGAAATATTTTTCTACCAAAGCGTCGCACATAGAGGGATTTATTAGGTCACCAAGTATGTCATACTAGACTTATTGCCTTGAGGACTATTCAGTGTGTGTATTCAGGTACATGTTAGTTTGTCTCCTATCAGGTGACACCCCTTTTTCTATTATCTTTAGAATTTGATCAGACAATATGCAACCCCACATGTCACAGCACTTAAAACCCACAAGCATATAGATATAGTATGATGTAGTATAATGAAAACATTACATGGCAATAGCCTCCCCCATACTATAAGTAAGTAGCAAGTATGAAGTTAATCCTTATATGATTGTAGCTAAGTATATGTCAGCCTAGCATATCATCATTCCTCTTTACCTAGGGGAGTGAACCATTGCGCTGTATCTTGTGACTGTAGGTCTGCAACTTGTAATGTATTAGTTGGTTACCTATGTAACACACCGCTATTTGCTGTGCTGAAGAGGGCGTGAGGTTGTGCATCCAATCAGCAACCACAGAGGTTCCCTGATTTTATGCCATTGTAAACAGTGTGCTATTACAAAGTGCGGCTCTTTCCACCATAGATGCATTAATAAGATGAAATGTCTCGCATTATTTTGTTTATAGATCTATCATATCAACCTGATATTATGCAATATTTTATGTCCCATTTTTTTTCTGTTCATTCACTATTGTCTGTTTGCACTTTTTCCGGTTTTATGTATGTTTTTACAAGGCTTGATATTCATAATAGAGGCTTGTAAATTGTTACCACTATTGGCTTTGTGCAAGTGGGTGTAGTTGTTTTTTAACCAACTTGGAACCATTTAGGTCTTTTAACAGGTGTGACACAAAGCACTACAGGCTATGATTACAGCTGTGTAAGCCGAAATGCGTAAGCCGTCCAGTGCCACGCCACTTGTATGCATGCTTACTTTGCGGGTTGCAGTACCCTCTTTGAGATGTTCATTTTAATGTTACCTCAATAAAACTTTGGATTTTATTTAGTTTTGCGAATCCTTCGTTTCTATTTATACCAAACAGTGATGTTAATCACGTTTGCAAGTTGAATGCAGTTTGCTGTCTCTAGGTTTACACCAACTGATTTCAACAATGGATGATTCCAGTCATCCTAGAAGATTATTCAAACAAACTATCTGCTAGCCAAGACCACAGTCCCCTACTTGATTGTGCTATCCATTCTCACAGCCTATCAAGTGACGAAGGTATTGATATTAAACTCCAAAAAAATATATTTTATGGTTCAGATAGGGCATGCAATTTTAAGCAACTTTCTAATTTACTACTATTATCAATTTTTCTTTGTAAGCTAAGGAGCCGGCCCATTTTTGGTTCAGAACCCTGGATAGTGCTTGCTATTTGGTGGCTACATTTAGCCACCAATCAGCAAGTACAACACAGGTGCAGAACCAAAAATGGGCCGGCTCCTTAGCTTACAAAGAAAATGGATAATAGTAGTAAATTAGAAAGTTGCTTAAAATTGCATGCCCTATCTGAATCCTGAAAGAAAAAAATTGGGTTTACTATCCCTTTAAGTAAAGAATTAATTTACAAGATAGAACACTCCAAAAGTAAGTGCTTCATTATGTTAATGGCAGTAAATTGGAAAGTTGTTTAAAATTATGTGCTCTATCTTAATCATGAAAGTTTAGTTTTAACTTGAGTGTCCCTTTAAAGATTTGTAAGTTTTTCATAAATGTCTTCATTTTATATAATTTTTAGAAATATTGGAGGTTTAAATATACAAACACCATGTCATAAACCTATTTTTTATAATTGTAAAAGAACATATTCCATTGTGGGTTTTCCCCCTAATTTTTCATATAGTATATATTTGTAGAAGTATATTTTGCTACCTTTTCTGAACACTATCTTTACATATTTGTATTTTCTTTTCCATTAATTTTTGTTTTCAGAAATCCTTTTGAAAAATTCAACAAAATAATTAAATAAAAAAATCCTTATAAACAAACATAATTTTGTACAGTTGATAGATTTTTTATTGATTTTTTTTTTTATAAGACACATTTTGCTTTTATTATAACCAGTATACTTAATGTGATAATTATGCAAAATCGATTACTCTTTATTTTTCTTCAATTTTTCTTTTTCTTCCCAGAGAACCTTTGCCAACAATGTTCAGCATGTTGCATCCATTAGATGAAATAACTCCTTTAGTTTGCAGATCTGGCGGTAGGTATATATATATATATATAGTTTGAAAAAACATCACACAGCTGCATCTATTTATTTATAAGTAGTAATATGTAAGGAGTAGTATTTTTAGTTCATATTTACTTAGTAGCAATAGCTTAGTAATTAAAAAAACTCTTAAGATCTACCTTTTTTAACCATCTAATTAGTATTATATTCACTGTCTTATTGCAGGTGTATTTGGCAACGCACGCATCCAGTATGTTTCTGATAATACCCTCAGAATAGTTTTCACCAATACAGATCCTTCAATAGTAATGACCTATGATACATTGCAGTGCTTGCACACTGTGTGGGCTCTCCGCAAGGTTAAGCCAGAGGTAAGGTTTGATAGTATTGTATGTATTTGTGCATATCTTCAGATGCTATCTCCATAAAACGTCTACATACATGCATTAAACATTTTAATGTACTTTTTGTTCCAAGTTCTATTTTATTGAAATAGTTTCAAGAGACATACAAATCAGATTCAAAAATACAAAAACAAATGAATCAATAGTAACATTTTAATGTACCTTTTAACTTATTTTTTTCTCAATTTTTCTGTAGTTTAAAGAGATAGAATTGTCAAAAATTAAATGTGCATTTCAACTTGAAATATAAGCATTTTTGCAATTTACTTTATTCCATTAGTAAAAATGCTTCTAATAAGTTATTACTGTTTTTTGTGTGTGTGGCATATGCACATAATTTGTGAGGGCCCATGCACAAGTATTTAACCACTAAACCTCAGAGGGTCAGCTGTAGCATTGTATGACACAAATTAGATCTTCAGAAGCAATACACACCGCAGCCACACCTCTGAGCATGCATAGTGTTTGAATACTGCTGCAAGAGCCCTTACAGGATATGTGCGTATGCTGCTAAAAAATAAATAAAAAAAAAAAGCATTTTTGCTAATGGAAGTATATTGTAAAATTGCTTATATTTCATATTGAAATATACTTATGCCCATTTTAATTTTGACCTTTCTATCCCTTTAACTCTGAAAATGTGTGCGTGTATTTTCCCCACGACCCTAGAGTTGCTTGTGTGATTAGTTCTGTGCAGTAGAACTCATTTATTCCTGTCACTATTTAGAAGCAAAGATAAGACTAACATACTCATGATTCTTTTTAAGGGCTGAGCAGCAAAATAATGTTAAGTTTGCAGTGTCGTTTTTAATTGATATGCATGTATACAAAATAAGCAAATTTGTTTTCTGATTAACAGGAACAGAATGTGGTGCTAAAGTATGCAGATCAGCTTGGCACCCCACAACACGGGGTAACTGCTGGGTCACTGGCCGCACACCTTCGCAGTGTCTCCAAAGGGGAATCCCCAATGGCCTCTCCTTTCCAAAACTATTCCTCACTCCACAGCCAGAGTCGCTCGGTGTCTTCCCCCAGCATTCATTCACGCTCCCACTCTCCTTCCATCTCCAACATGGCTGCTCTGAGGTAAGAAGACAATTTGAAATGTAAGCTTAAAAGGACATGAACTTGACATTTTTCTTTCATGATTCAGATAGAGGATACAATTTTAAACAAAAGGTTCCAATTTATTTCTAATATCAGATTTGCTATACTTTCTTGTTGTTCTTTGTTGAAGAGATATCTAGATAGGTAACTTTCATATATCTGGTGCACTACATGACAGGAAATAGTGCTATTCTCTTGCTAATGTATAACATTGTAGCAAAACAGGTGCCATATAGACCTGCAGACACGTGCACACTCCCGAACTTACCTTTCTGCTTTTCAACAAAGAATAACAAGAAAATGAAGAAAATGTGATTATAGAAGTAAACTGGAAAGCTGTTTAAAATTGTATGTTATATCTGAATCATGAATGTTCCATTTAGAATTTGATTTACTAGAAAACTAAAAAATGACTCACCGGTGTTTGTGTTTCCATTTACAATACCAGTTATTTTATTATATGCTGCTGATTTCTTCCAAGTATGGGGGATTGGTGTGAGTGGCTCATAGCCTTTGCCCAGGTATAATAGCAGTGTGAGTAAGGGAAAGAAAATAGAGAAAAAAACATGCACTGTTTGTGTTACTGTTCAGATAGGACTCAAACGTGATGGCATCCAGAGCGAACGCTGCTACTTCTATAAAGTAATGCAGCTAATATATAGTTCAGGTCTTAAATTCTGGCAGTCAGGATTTTACTTCAGATCCTAACCTTTTTGATATCTCTATTGTGTGTGTATATATGTATGTAGAGAGGAAAGAGATAATATAGTATGTGTGTATGTATACAGTATATATGTGTGTTTATATGTATGTAGAGAGGAAAGAGATAATATAGTATGTGTGTATGTATACAGTATATATGTGTGTATATATGTATGTAGAGAGGAAAGAGATAATATAGTATGTGTGTATATATACAGTATATGTGTGTGTATATATGTATGTAGAGAGGAAAGAGATAATATAGTATGTGTGTATATATACAGTATATGTGTGTGTATATATGTATGTAGAGAGGAAAGAGATAATATAGTATGTGTGTATGTATGTGTGTGTATGTGTATATATACAGTATATGTGTGTGTATATATGTATGTAGAGAGGAAAGAGATAATATAGTATGTGTGTATATATACAGTATATGTGTGTGTATATATGTATGTAGAGAGGAAAGAGATAATATAGTATGTGTGTATATATACAGTATATGTGTGTGTATATATGTATGTAGAAAGGAAAGAGATAATATAGTATGTATGTATGTGTGTGTATGTGTATATATACAGTATATGTGTGTGTATATATGTATGTAGAGAGGAAAGAGATAATATAGTATGTGTGTATATATACAGTATATGTGTGTGTATATATGTATGTAGAAAGGAAAGAGATAATATAGTATGTGTGTGTGTATGTGTATATATACAGTATATGTGTGTGTATATATGTATGTAGAGAGGAAAGAGATAATATAGTATGTGTGTATGTATACAGTATATATGTGTGTATATATGTATGTAGAGAGGAAAGAGATAATATAGTATGTGTGTATGTATACAGTATATATGTGTGTATATATGTATGTAGAGAGGAAAGAGATAATATAGTATGTGTGTATGTATACAGTATATATGTGTGTATATATGTATGTAGAGAGGAAAGAGATAATATAGTATGTGTGTATATATACAGTATATGTGTGTGTGTATATATGTATGTAGAGAGGAAAGAGATAATATAGTATGCGTGTATGTATGTGTGTGTATGTGTGTATATATATACAGTATATGTGTGTGTATATATGTATGTAGAGAGGAAAGAGATAATATAGTATGTGTGTATGTATACAGTATATATGTGTGTATATATGTATGTAGAGAGGAAAGAGATAATATAGTATGTGTGTATGTATACAGTATATATGTGTGTATATATGTATGTAGAGAGGAAAGAGATAATATAGTATGTGTGTATGTATACAGTATATATGTATGTAGAGAGGAAAGAGATAATATAGTATGTGTGTATATATACAGTATATGTGTGTTTATATATGTATGTAGAGAGGAAAGAGATAATATAGTATGTGTGTATGTATACAGTATATATGTGTGTATATATGTATGTAGAGAGGAAAGAGATAATATAGTATGTGTGTATGTATACAGTATATATGTGTGTATATATGTATGTAGAGAGGAAAGAGATAATATAGTATGTGTGTATGTATGTGTGTGTATGTGTATATATACAGTATATGTGTGTGTATATATGTATGTAGAGAGGAAAGAGATAATATAGTATGTGTGTATGTATACAGTATATATGTGTGTATATATGTATGTAGAGAGGAAAGAGATAATATAGTATGTGTGTATGTATACAGTATATATGTGTGTATATATGTATGTAGAGAGGAAAGAGATAATATAGTGTGTGTGTGTATATATACAGTATATGTGTGTGTATATATGTATGTAGAGAGGAAAGAGATAATATAGTATGTGTGTATGTGTGTATGTGTGTGTATGTGTATATATACAGTATATGTGTGTGTGTATATATGTATGTAGAGAGGAAAGAGATAATATAGTATGTGTGTATGTATACAGTATATATGTGTGTATATATGTATGTAGAGAGGAAAGAGATAATATAGTATGTGTGTATATATACAGTATATATGTGTGTATATATGTATGTAGAGAGGAAAGAGATAATATAGTATGTGTGTATATATACAGTATATATGTGTGTATATATGTATGTAGAGAGGAAAGAGATAATATAGTATGTGTGTATATATACAGTATATATGTGTGTATATATGTATGTAGAGAGGAAAGAGATAATATAGTGTGTGTGTGTATATATACAGTATATGTGTGTGTATATATGTATGTAGAGAGGAAAGAGATAATATAGTATGTGTGTATATATACAGTATATGTGTGTGTATATATGTATGTAGAGAGGAAAGAGATAATATAGTATGTGTGTATGTATGTGTGTGTATGTGTATATATACAGTATATGTGTGTGTATATATGTATGTAGAAAGGAAAGAGATAATATAGTATGTGTGTATGTGTGTGTATGTGTGTGTATGTGTATATATACAGTATATGTGTGTGTATATATGTATGTAGAGAGGAAAGAGATAATATAGTATGTGTGTATATATACAGTATATATATGTGTGTGTATATATGTATGTAGAGAGGAAAGAGATAATATAGTATGTGTGTATATATACAGTATATATGTGTGTATATATGTATGTAGAGAGGAAAGAGATAATATAGTATGTGTGTGTATGTGTATATATACAGTATATGTGTGTGTATATATGTATGTAGAAAGGAAAGAGATAATATAGTATGTGTGTATGTATGTGTATGTGTATATATACAGTATATGTGTGTGTATATATGTATGTAGAGAGGAAAGAGATAATATAGTATGTGTGTATGTATACAGTATATATGTGTGTATATATGTATGTAGAGAGGAAAGAGATAATATAGTATGTGTGTATATATACAGTATATATGTGTGTATATATGTATGTAGAGAGGAAAGAGATAATATAGTATGTGTGTATGTATACAGTATATATGTGTGTATATATGTATGTAGAGAGGAAAGAGATAATATAGTATGTGTGTATATATACAGTATATATGTGTGTATATATGTATGTAGAGAGGAAAGAGATAATATAGTATGTGTGTATGTATGTGTGTGTATGTGTATATATACAGTATATGTGTGTGTATATATGTATGTAGAGAGGAAAGAGATAATATAGTATGTGTGTATGTATACAGTATATATGTGTGTATATATGTATGTAGAGAGGAAAGAGATAATATAGTATGTGTGTATATATACAGTATATATGTGTGTATATATGTATGTAGAGAGGAAAGAGATAATATAGTATGTGTGTATATATACAGTATATGTGTGTGTATATATGTATGTAGAAAGGAAAGAGATAATATAGTATGTGTGTGTGTATGTGTATATATACAGTATATGTGTGTGTATATATGTATGTAGAGAGGAAAGAGATAATATAGTATGTGTGTATGTATACAGTATATATGTGTGTATATATGTATGTAGAGAGGAAAGAGATAATATAGTATGTGTGTATGTATACAGTATATATGTGTGTATATATGTATGTAGAGAGGAAAGAGATAATATAGTATGTGTGTATATATACAGTATATGTGTGTGTATATATGTATGTAGAGAGGAAAGAGATAATATAGTATGTGTGTATGTATGTGTGTGTATGTGTATATATATACAGTATATGTGTGTGTATATATGTATGTAGAGAGGAAAGAGATAATATAGTATGTGTGTATGTATACAGTATATATGTGTGTATATATGTATGTAGAGAGGAAAGAGATAATATAGTATGTGTGTATGTATACAGTATATATGTGTGTATATATGTATGTAGAGAGGAAAGAGATAATATAGTATGTGTGTATATATACAGTATATATGTGTGTATATATGTATGTAGAGAGGAAAGAGATAATATAGTATGTGTGTATGTATGTATGTAGAGAGGAAAGAGATAATATAGTATGTGTGTATATATACAGTATATATGTGTGTATATATGTATGTAGAGAGGAAAGACATAATATAGTATGTGTGTATATATACAGTATATATGTGTGTATATATGTATGTAGAGAGGAAAGAGATAATATAGTATGTGTGTATGTATGTGTGTGTATGTGTATATATACAGTATATGTGTGTGTATATATGTATGTAGAGAGGAAAGAGATAATATAGTATGTGTGTATGTATACAGTATATATGTGTGTATATATGTATGTAGAGAGGAAAGAGATAATATAGTATGTGTGTATATATACAGTATATATGTGTGTATATATGTATGTAGAGAGGAAAGAGATAATATAGTATGTGTGTATATATACAGTATATATCTGTGTATATATGTATGTAGAGAGGAAAGAGATAATATAGTATGTGTGTATATATACAGTATATATGTGTGTATATATGTATGTAGAGAGGAAAGAGATAATATAGTGTGTGTGTATATATACAGTATATGTGTGTGTATATATGTATGTAGAGAGGAAAGAGATAATATAGTATGTGTGTATATATACAGTATATGTGTGTGTATATATGTATGTAGAGAGGAAAGAGTTAATATAGTATGTGTGTATATATACAGTATATGTGTGTGTATATATGTATGTAGAGAGGAAAGAGATAATATAGTATGTGTGTATATATACAGTATATGTGTGTGTATATATGTATGTAGAGAGGAAAGAGATAATATAGTATGTGTGTGTATGTGTATATATACAGTATATGTGTGTGTATATATGTATGTAGAAAGGAAAGAGATAATATAGTATGTGTGTATGTATGTGTATGTGTATATATACAGTATATGTGTGTGTATATATGTATGTAGAGAGGAAAGAGATAATATAGTATGTGTGTATGTATACAGTATATATGTGTGTATATATGTATGTAGAGAGGAAAGAGATAATATAGTATGTGTGTATATATACAGTATATATGTGTGTATATATGTATGTAGAGAGGAAAGAGATAATATAGTATGTGTGTATGTATGTGTGTGTATGTGTATATATACAGTATATATGTGTGTATATATGTATGTAGAGAGGAAAGAGATAATATAGTATGTGTGTATATATACAGTATATATGTGTGTATATATGTATGTAGAGAGGAAAGAGATAATATAGTATGTGTGTATTTATACAGTATATATGTGTGTATGTATGTAGAGAGGAAAGAGATAATATAGTATGTGTGTATATATACAGTATATATGTGTGTATATATGTATGTAGAGAGGAAAGAGATAATATAGTATGTGTGTATGTATGTGTGTGTATGTGTATATATACAGTATATGTGTGTGTATATATGTATGTAGAGAGGAAAGAGATAATATAGTATGTGTGTATGTATACAGTATATATGTGTGTATATATGTATGTAGAGAGGAAAGAGATAATATAGTATGTGTGTATATATACAGTATATATGTGTGTATATATGTATGTAGAGAGGAAAGAGATAATATAGTATGTGTGTATATATACAGTATATATGTGTGTATATATGTATGTAGAGAGGAAAGAGATAATATAGTATGTGTGTATATATACAGTATATATGTGTGTATATATGTATGTAGAGAGGAAAGAGATAATATAGTGTGTGTGTATATATGTATGTAGAGAGGAAAGAGATAATATAGTATGTGTGTATATATACAGTATATATGTGTGTATATATGTATGTAGAGAGGAAAGAGATAATATAGTGTGTGTGTATATATACAGTATATGTGTGTGTATATATGTATGTAGAGAGGAAAGAGATAATATAGTATGTGTGTATATATACAGTATATGTGTGTGTATATATGTATGTAGAGAGGAAAGAGATAATATAGTATGTGTGTATATATACTGTATATGTGTGTGTATATATGTATGTAGAGAGGAAAGAGATAATATAGTGTATGTGTATATATACAGTATATGTGTGTGTATATATGTATGTAGAGAGGAAAGAGATAATATAGTGTATGTGTATATATACAGTATATGTGTGTGTATATATGTATGTAGAGAGGAAAGAGATAATATAGTATGTGTGTATATATACAGTATATGTGTGTGTATATATGTATGTAGAGAGGAAAGAGATAATATAGTATGTGTGTTTATATACAGTATATATGTGTGTATATATGTATGTAGAGAGGAAAGAGATAATATAGTATGTGTGTATGTATGTGTGTGTATGTGTATATATACAGTATATGTGTGTGTATATATGTATGTAGAGAGGAAAGAGATAATATAGTATGTGTGTATGTATACAGTATATATGTGTGTATATATGTATGTAGAGAGGAAAGAGATAATATAGTATGTGTGTATGTATACAGTATATGTGTGTGTATATATGTATGTAGAGAGGAAAGAGATAATACAGTATGTGTGTATGTATACAGTATATATGTGTGTATATATGTATGTAGAGAGGAAAGAGATAATATAGTATGTGTGTATATATACAGTATATATGTGTGTATATATGTATGTAGAGAGGAAAGAGATAATATAGTATGTGTGTATGTATGTGTGTGTATGTGTATATATACAGTATATGTGTGTGTATATATGTATGTAGAGAGGAAAGAGATAATATAGTATGTGTGTATGTATGCAGTATATATGTGTGTATATATGTATGTAGAGAAAAAAAAGAGATAATATAGTATGTGTGTATATATACAGTATATATGTGTGTATATATGTATGTAGAGAGGAAAGAGATAATATAGTATGTGTGTATATATACAGTATATATGTGTGTATATATGTATGTAGAGAGGAAAGAGATGATATAGTATGTGTGTATATATACAGTATATGTGTGTGTATATATATATATATATGTATGTAGAGAGGAAAGAGATAATATAGTATGTGTGTATGTATGTGTGTGTATGTGTATATATACAGTATATGTGTGTGTATATATGTATGTAGAAAGGAAAGAGATAATATAGTATGTGTGTATGTATACAGTATATATGTGTGTATATATGTATGTAGAGAGGAAAGAGATAATATAGTATGTGTGTATATATACAGTATATGTGTGTGTATATATGTATGTAGAAAGGAAAGAGATAATATAGTATGTGTGTATGTATACAGTATATATGTGTGTATATATGTATGTAGAAAGGAAAGAGATAATATAGTATGTGTGTATATATACAGTATATGTGTGTGTATATATGTATGTAGAGAGGAAAGAGATAATATAGTATGTGTGTATATATACAGTATATGTGTGTGTATATATGTATGTAGAGAGGAAAGAGATAATATAGTATGTGTGTATATATACAGTATATGTGTGTGTATATATGTATGTAGAGAGGAAAGAGATAATATAGTATGTGTGTATATATACAGTATATGTGTGTGTATATATGTATGTAGAAAGGAAAGAGATAATATAGTATGTGTGTATATATACAGTATATGTGTGTGTATATATGTATGTAGAAAGGAAAGAGATAATATAGTATGTGTGTATGTGTATAAATACAGTATATGTGTGTATATATGTATGTAGAAAGGAAAGAGATTATATAGTATGTGTGTATATATACAGTATATGTGTGTGTATATATGTATGTAGAGAGGAAAGAGATAATATAGTATGTGTGTATATATACAGTATATGTGTGTGTATATATGTATGTAGAAAGGAAAGAGATAATATAGTATGTGTGTATGTATGTGTGTGTATGTGTATATATACAGTATATGTGTGTGTGTATATATGCATGTAGAAAGGAAAGAGATAATATAGTATGTGTGTATATATACAGTATATGTGTGTGTATATATGTATGTAGAAAGGAAAGAGATAATATAGTATGTGTGTATATATACAGTATATGTGTGTGTATATATGTATGTAGAAAGGAAAGAGATAATATAGTATGTGTGTATGTATGTGTGTGTATGTGTATATATACAGTATATGTGTGTGTATATATGTATGCAGAAAGGAAAGAGATAATATAGTATGTGTGTATATATACAGTATATGTGTGTGTATATATGTATGTAGAGAGGAAAGAGATAATATAGTATGTGTGTATATATACAGTATATGTGTGTGTATATATGTATTTAGAGAGGAAAGAGATAATATAGTATGTGTGTATATATACAGTATATGTGTGTGTATATATGTATGTAGAGAGGAAAGAGATAATATAGTATGTGTGTATATATACAGTATATGTGTGTGTATATATGTATGTAGAAAGGAAAGAGATAATATAGTATGTGTGTATATATACAGTATATGTGTGTGTATATATGTATGTAGAGAGGAAAGAGATAATATAGTATGTGTGTATATATACAGTATATGTGTGTGTATATATGTATGTAGAAAGGAAAGAGATAATATAGTATGTGTATGTGTGTGTATGTGTATATATACAGTATATGTGTGTGTGTATATATGTATGTAGAGAGGAAAGAGATAATATAGTATGTGTGTATATATACAGTATATGTGTGTGTATATATGTATGTAGAGAGGAAAGAGATAATATAGTATGTGTGTATATATACAGTATATGTGTGTGTATATATGTATGTAGAGAGGAAAGAGATAATATAGTATGTGTGTATATATACAGTATATGTGTGTGTATATATGTATGTAGAAAGGAAAGAGATAATATAGTATGTGTGTATGTATGTGTGTGTATGTGTATATATACAGTATGTGTGTGTATATATGTATGTAGAGAGGAAAGAGATAATATAGTATGTGTGTATATATACAGTATATGTGTGTGTATATATGTATGTAGAGAGGAAAGAGATAATATAGTATGTGTGTATATATACAGTAAATGTGTGTGTATATATGTATGTAGAGAGGAAAGAGATAATATAGTATGTATGTATGTATGTGTATATATACAGTATATGTGTGTGTATATATGTATGTAGAGAGGAAAGAGATAATATAGTATGTGTGTATATATACAGTATATGTGTGTGTATATATGTATGTAGAGAGGAAAGAGATAATATAGTATGTGTGTATATATACAGTATATGTGTGTGTATATATGTATGTAGAAAGGAAAGAGATAATATAGTATGTGTGTATGTATGTGTGTGTATGTGTATATATACAGTATGTGTGTGTATATATGTATGTAGAGAGGAAAGAGATAATATAGTATGTGTGTATATATACAGTATATGTGTGTGTATATATGTATGTAGAGAAGAAAGAGATAAAATAGTATGTGTGTATATATACAGTATATGTGTGTGTATATATGTATGTAGAAAGGAAAGAGATAATATAGTATGTGTGTATATATACAGTATATGTGTGTGTATATATGTATGTAGAGAGGAAAGAGATAATATAGTATGTGTATATATACAGTATATATGTGTGTATATATGTATGTAGAAAGGAAATAGATAATATAGTATGTGTGTATATGTATGTGTATATACAGTATATATGTGTGTATATATGTATGTAGAAAGGAAAGAGATAATATAGTATGTGTGTATATGTATGTGTATATATACAGTATATATGTGTGTGTATATATGTATGTAGAAAGGAAAGAGATAATATAGTATGTGTGTATATGTATGTGTATATATACAGTATATATGTGTGTGTATATATGTATGTAGAGAGGAAAGAGATAATATAGTGTGTGTGTTTATATATGTATGTAGAGAGGAAAGAGATAATATAGTATGTGTGTATGTATGTGAATGTATGTATGTGTATATATACAGTATATATGTGTGTGTATATATGTATGTAGAAAGAAAAGAGATAATTATAGTATGTGTGTATGTATGTATGTGTATATATACAGTATATATGTGTGTGTATATATGTATGTAGAAAGGAAAGAATTATAGATTGTATGTATGTGTATATATACAGTATATATGTGTGTGTATATATGTATGTAGAAAGGAAAGAGATAATATAGTATGTGTGTATGTATGTGTGTGTATGTGTATATATACAGTATATGTGTGTGTATATATGTATGTAGAGAGGAAAGAGATAATATAGTATGTGTGTATATATACAGTATATGTGTGTGTATATATGTATGTAGAGAGGAAAGAGATAATATAGTATGTGTGTATATATACAGTATATGTGTGTGTATATATGTATGTAGAGAGGAAAGAGATAATATAGTATGTGTGTATATATACAGTATATGTGTGTGTATATATGTATGTAGAGAGGAAAGAGATAATATAGTATGTGTGTATATATACAGTATATGTGTGTGTATATATGTATGTAGAAAGGAAAGAGATAATATAGTATGTGTGTATGTATATGTGTGTATGTGTATATATACAGTATATGTGTGTGTATATATGTATGTAGAGAGGAAAGAGATAATATAGTATGTGTGTATATATACAGTATATGTGTGTGTATATATGTATGTAGAAAGGAAAGAGATAATATAGTATGTGTGTATGTATGTGTGTGTATGTGTATATATACAGTATATGTGTGTGTATATATGTATGTAGAGAGGAAAGAGATAATATAGTATGTGTGTATATATACAGTATATGTGTGTGTATATATGTATGTAGAGAGGAAAGAGATAATATAGTATGTGTGTATATATACAGTATATGTGTGTGTATATATGTATGTAGAGAGGAAATAGATAATATAGTATGTATGTATGTATGTGTATATATACAGTATATGTGTGTGTATATATGTATGTAGAAAGGAAAGAGATAATATAGTATGTGTGTATATATACAGTATATGTGTGTGTATATATGTATGTAGAGAGGAAAGAGATAATATAGTATGTGTATATATACAGTATATATGTGTGTATATATGTATGTAGAAAGGAAATAGATAATATAGTATGTGTGTATATGTATGTGTATATACAGTATCTATGTGTGTATATATGTATGTAGAAAGGAAAGAGATAATATAGTATGTGTGTATATGTATGTGTATATATACAGTATATATGTGTGTATATATGTATGTAGAGAGGAAAGTGATAATATAGTGTGTGTGTTTATATATGTATGTAGAGAGGAAAGAGATAATATAGTATGTGTGTATGTATGTGAATGTATGTATGTGTATATATACAGTATATATGTGTGTGTATATATGTATGTAGAAAGGAAAGAGATAATTATAGTATGTATGTATGTGTATATATACAGTATATATGTGTGTGTATATATGTATGTAGAAAGGAAAGAGATAATATAGTATGTGTGTATGTATGTGTGTGTATGTATGTATGTGAATATATACAGGATGTGTGTGTATATATGTATGTAGAGAGGAAAGAGATAATATAGTATGTGTGTATGTGTGTGTATGTATGTGTATATATACAGTATATATGTGTGTATATATGTATGTATGTAGAGAGGAAATAGATAATATAGTATGTGTGTATGTATGTATGTGTATATATACAGTATATGTGTGTGTATATATGTATGTAGAGAGGAAAGAGATAATATAGTGTGTGTGTATATATACAGTATATGTGTGTGTATATATGTATGTAGAGAGGAAAGAGATAATATAGTGTGTGTGTGTGTATATATGTATGTGTGTGTATATATGTATGTAGAGAGGAAAGAGATAATATAGTGTGTGTGTGTGTGTATGTGTGTATATGTATGTAGAGAGGAAAGAGATAATATAGTGTGTGTGTGTGTGTGTATGTGTGTATATATGTATGTAGAGAGGAAAGAGATAATATAGTATGTGTGTATATATACAGTATATGTGTGTGTGTATATATGTATGTAGAGAGGAAAGAGATAATATAGTATGTGTGTATATATACAGTATTTGTGTGTGTATATATGTATGTAGAAAGGAAAGAGATAATATAGTATGTGTGTATATGTATGTGTATATATACAGTATATATGTGTGTGTATATATGTATGTAGAAAGGAAAGAGATAATATAGTATGTGTGTATATGTATGTGTATATACAGTATATATGTGTGTATATATGTATGTAGAAAGGAAAGAGATAATATAGTATGTGTGTATTTGTATGTGTATATATACAGTATATATGTGTGTGTATATATGTATGTAGAAAGGAAAGAGATAATATAGTGTGTGTGTGTATATATGTATGTAGAGAGGAAAGAGATAATATAGTATGTGTGTATGTATGTGTATGTATGTATGTGTATATATACAGTATATATGTGTGTATATATATGTATGTAGAAAGGAAAGAGATAATTATAGTATGTATGTATGTATGTGTATATATACAGTATATATGTGTGTGTATATATGTATGTAGAAAGGAAAGAGATAATATAGTATGTGTGTATGTATGTATGTGTATATATACAGGATGTGTGTGTATATATGTATGTAGAGAGGAAAGAGACAATATAGTATGTGTGTGTATGTATGTGTATATATACAGTATATATGTGTGTGTATATATGTATGTAGAAAGGAAAGAAATAATATAGTATGTGTGTATGTATGTGTGTGTATGTATGTATGTGTATATATACAGGATGTGTGTGTATATATGTATGTAGAGAGGAAAGAGATAATATAGTATGTGTGTATGTGTGTGTATGTATGTGTATATATACAGTATATATGTGTGTATATATGTATGTATGTAGAGAGGAAATAGATAATATAGTATGTGTGTATATGTATGTAGAGAGGAAAGAGATAATATATTATGTGTGTATATATACAGTAAATGTGTGTGTGTATATATGTATGTAGAGAGGAAAGAAATAATATAGTGTGTGTGTATATATGTGTGTGTGTATATATGTATGTAGAAAGGAAAGCGATAATATAGTGTGTGTGTGTATATGTATGTAGAGAGGAAAGAGATAATATAGTATGTGTGTATATATACAGTATATATGTGTGTATATATGTATGTAGAGAGGAAAGAGATAATATAGTATGTGTGTATATATACAGTATATATGTGTGTATATATGTATGTAGAGAGGAAAGAGATAATATAGTATGTGTGTATATATGTATGTAGAGAGGAAAGAGATAATATAGTATGTGTGTATATATACAGTATATATGTGTGTATATATGTATGTAGAGAGGAAAGAGATAATATAGTGTGTGTGTATATATACAGTATATGTGTGTGTATATATGTATGTAGAGAGGAAAGAGATAATATAGTATGTGTGTATATATACAGTATATGTGTGTGTATATATGTATGTAGAGAGGAAAGAGATAATATAGTATGTGTGTATATATACAGTATATGTGTGTGTATATATGTATGTAGAGAGGAAAGAGATAATATAGTGTATGTGTATATATACAGTATATGTGTGTGTATATATGTATGTAGAGAGGAAAGAGATATTATAGTGTATGTGTATATATACAGTATATGTGTGTGTATATATGTATGTAGAAAGGAAAGAGATAATATAGTATGTGTGTGTATGTGTATATATACAGTATATGTGTGTGTATATATGTATGTAGAGAGGAAAGAGATAATATAGTATGTGTGTATATATACAGTATATGTGTGTGTATATATGTATGTAGAGAGGAAAGAGATAATATAGTATGTGTGTTTATATACAGTATATATGTGTGTATATATGTATGTAGAGAGGAAAGAGATAATATAGTATGTGTGTGTGTATATATATATATATATATGTATATGTAGAGAGGAAAGAGATAATATAGTATGTGTGTATATATACAGTAAATGTGTGTGTGTATATATGTATGTAGAGAGGAAAGAAATAATATAGTGTGTGTGTATATATGTATGTAGAAAGGAAAGCGATAATATAGTGTGTGTGTGTATATGTATGTAGAGAGGAAAGAGATAATATAGTGTGTGTGTGTATATATACAGTATATGTGTGTGTATATATGTATGTAGAAAGGAAAGAGATAATATAGTGTGTGTGTGTGTGTATATATATATATATATATATATATATATATATGTATATGTAGAGAGGAAAGAGATAATATAGTGTGTATGTGTGTATATATACAGTATATGTGTGTGTATATATGTATGTAGAGAGGAAAGAGATAATATAGTGTGTGTGTGTGTGTATATATATATCTATATATATATATATATATATATATATATATATATATATATATATATATATATATATATATATATATATATATATATATATCCTCTCTCATCTGTGTCTCTCATAAAATAAATACAAAAAGTAAAGAAGTAAAATTCTAGTAGCCATTGATTCCTTCTAGAGCCACCTGTAGTGTGGCCTCTAAAAATGTATCTTCATGTTTGGCTCCTCTATATTCTTCTTGACTCCTAAATTTCAAATTAATTTGTCAATTCCTGTTTTGAATAGGATTTTAGTGGTCCAGTGCATTTTGTCAGGATTGCATTAAAGGGACAGTAAAGTCATTATTAGACATTCATGATTTATACAGATCATACAATTTTAAACAACTTTCCATTTTACTGCTATTATTTAAAAGCACAGTCTAGTCAAAATTAAACTTTCATGATTCACATAAGGCATGCAATTTTAAACAACTTTCCAATTTACTTTTATCATCAAATTGTCTTTGTTCTCTTGGTATTCTTTGTTGAAAGCTTAACCTATGTAGGCTAATATGCTAATTTCTAAGCCCTTGAAGACTGCCTCTTATCTCAAAGCATTTTGACAGTTTTTCACAGCTATAGGGTGTTAGTTCATGGGTGCCATATGGATAACATTGTGCTCACACACGTGGATTTACCTAGGAGTTAGCACTGATTGGCTAAAATGCATGCCTGTCAAAAGAACTAAAATAAGGGGCCATTATGCAGAGGCTTAGATACAAGGTAATCACAGAGCTAAAAAGTATATCAATATAACCGTGTTAGTTATGCAATACTGGGGAATGGGTTATACAGGGATTATCTATCTTTTTAAACAATAAAAATTTTGGAGTAGACTGTCCCTTTAATTTGCTTCCTTCTCTTGGGATCCCTTGCTGAAGGTTTTATCTAGGTAAGCTCAGGAGCAGCAAAGAACCTAGGTTCTAGCTGCTGATTGGTGGTTGCACATATATACCGATTGTCATTGGCTCACCCATGTGTTCAGTTAGGAACCAGTAAAGCATTGCTGCTCCTTCAACAAATGATTTGAAGAGAATGAAGCAAATTTGATACTAGAAGTAAACTGGAAAGTTGTTTAAAATTGTATGTTTTACCTAAATTATGAATGACATTTTTTGGGGTTTTTGTCCCTTTTTAAGAATGTCTATTTAGGATGTGGGAATTAATCACCTCTATCTTTTCTATGAACAGCCGTTCGTATTCACCTGCTTTAGGAGTGCAATCATTCTCTGGTGTGCAGAGGTTCAATTTCTCCAGCCATACACCATCCCCAAAGAGGTTAAGTGCAAACCACTCACCTAACAGCACTTCCAGTGACTTCTTTACAACCGAAACAGAGCCCATTGTTCCAGAAATGTGCATTGACCACCTATGGACAGAGACTGCTGCTAGCACAAGGTAGGACGTAGAATTATGTTGCAATACAAGCTCAGTAAAATGGTGTGTAAAATAAATAAATAAAAAATAAATATATATATATATATATATATATATTCCTACTCTACTTTTCACTGCCTTCATGAACATGCCTGTTGAATTACTCTGGGTTGGCTTCCACTTTCCAGCATACACATAGTCAATCCAGTGTGGATACAGAATTTTACAGGAAGGTGCAGTTGGAAGGCAGTGCTAAACACTAAAGAAAGTGCTGTCTTCCAACAAACGATCATTGTTTTCAGTGGAGGCAAGTTCTGTTTTAGGCTTACATCTGGACTTGACCATTTCTGTCAGATTTAATTTAAAGGCACGTTGTATACTAGATTTTTCTTTGCATAAATGTTTTGTAGATGATCCATTTATATAGCTAACCTGGGGATGTTTTTGTAAAAATGTATAGTTTTTTTTTTTTTTTGCATCTTTTTAAATAACCTTGTGCTGATTTTCAGACTCCTAACCAAGCCCTAAAGTTTTAGATGTATACTGATGTCTACATACTCCAGCTTGCTCCAATTTGTGTAAATGGTCTTTTCATATGTAGGGGAGGGGAGATGTCTGCTCTTCCTGCTTTCTCAGCCCATATCAGTGGGTGTCCCAGCACATATTATTGTTTGGCCCATTGTTGTGTGGTAAAATAAAGCCTCCACTGCATTTCTAAGATTACATTTTAAAGAAAAAAAGATCCATATTCTCCTTTCCAAATTAGTTAGAAGCTGTAAAATATGTAAAAAGTACAAGATTTGGCTGTTGTAGCAAACCATTCTGTGCTGTCCTTAATCTTCAGTTTAAGGGGCAAATAATTGGCCTAATCTATATTTCCTTTGTGCCACAACAGTCTGCTTACACACTTTAAATCATTCTTTTTATCATGTTTTCAATGTAAAAATATAACTAATCAAATGCCAAGCAAAACTCTGTTTAAAAACAAAAAAAATCTTGTCATTTATCTGACAGTGTAAATGGAAATATTTGGTAATTTTTTTCCCATGTTATTCTTTTCCTTTGATTGCGTTTTTCATTTTGCTTCCTTTATATTCCTGTGGTTACAGCTCCTTTGCCCTGTGTTTTTATTTTTACAGGGAAAAAAATTCGGAGGCGACAAAAGTATTTATCACATCCGATCTGTGTGGTCAGAAGTTCTTATGCTTCCTTGTAGAATCCCAACATCACCTTCGGTAAGATATGCATGTAATGGGTTTATCCATAAAAATGCCATAACATTTTTATCCTATTTTATGGCTAAATTTTGTTCCAAAAGCTGTGCTTTAGGAGTCACAGAAGCATTTGTGCAATTGTATGTGGTTAGTAAACATTGTTCTGCTGAAAGCTAGCACGATTTCAGTCATAGCTGCGTGGAGATCGTTTTCTTCTCAGAGAGCTGACCATGTTTTATGCACAGTAAAAGCTATAATTATTGAAATGTGTATTGGATGTATATGTTTAATTTCTTCTGTTATGTGTGATCAGTCCACGGGTCATCATTACTTCTGGGATATAACTCCTCCCCAACAGGAAATGCAAGAGGATTCACCCAGCAGAGCTGCATATAGCTCCTCCCCTCTACGTCACTCCCAGTCATTCTCTTGCACCCAACGACTAGATAGGATGTGTGAGAGGACTATGGTGATTATACTTAGTTTTTATAACTTCAATCAAAAGTTTGTTATTTTACAATAGCACCGGAGCGTGTTATTGCCTCTCTGGCAGAGTTTGAAGAAGAATCTACCAGAGTTTTTACTATGATTTTAACCGGAGTAGTTAAGATCATATTGCTGTTTCTCGGCCATCTGAGGGAGGTAAAAGCTTCAGATCAGGGGACAGCGGGCAGATGAATCTGCATTGAGGTATGTAGCAGTTTTTATTTTCTGAATGGAATTGATGAGAAAATCCTGCCATACCGTTATAATGACATGTATGTATACTCTACACTTCAGTATTCTGGGGATGGTATTTCACTGGAATTACTCTGTTAAAAGTACATTAAACCTTTGAATAGGTATTTATTATGTTAAACGTTTTTGCTGGAATGTAGAATCGTTTGCATTTTCTGAGGTACTGAGTGAATAAATGTTTGGGCATTATTTTTCCACTTGGCAGTTGCTTGTTTTAAATTGTGACAGTTTCGTTTCTCTCTCACTGCTGTGTGTGAGGGCGAGGGGCCGTTTTTGGCGCTCTTTGCTACGCATCAAAATTTCCAGTCAGTTACTCTTGTATTTCCTGCATGATCCGGTTCATCTCTAACAGAACTCAGGGGTCTTCAAACTTCTTTGGAGGGAGGTAGATTCTCTCAGCAGAGCTGTGAGACTTATATATTGACTGTGATTAAAAAACGTTGCTCTGTAATTTTTATGTTTCAAATTTAATTATTGTTACTTTACTAAGGGGAACAAACCTTTGCTAAAAGTTGTGTTGTTTTTAAGGATTGATGCTATAACTGTTTTTCAGTTCATTATTTCAACTGTCATTTAATCGTTTAGTGCTTCTTTGAGGCACAGTACGTTTTTGTTAAATAAGATTGTAACCAAGTTGCAAGTTTATTGCTAGTGTGTTAAACATGTCTGATTCAGAGGAAGATACCTGTGTCATTTGTTCCAATGCCAAGGTGGAGCCCAATAGAAATTTATGTACTAACTGTATTGATGCTACTTTAAATAAAAGCCAATCTGTACAAATTGAACAAATTTCACCAAACAGCGAGGGGAGAGTTATGCCGACTAACTCGCCTCACGTGTCAGTACCTGCATCTCCCGCCCGGGAGGTGCGTGATATTGTGGCGCCTAGTACATCTGGGCGGCCATTACAGATAACATTACAAGATATGGCTACTGTTATGACTGAAGTTTTGGCTAAATTACCAGAACTAAGAGGCAAGCGGGATCACTCTGGGGTGAGAACAGAGTGCGCTGATAATACTAGGGCCATGTCTGATACTGCGTCACAGCTTGCAGAGCATGAGGACGGAGAGCTTCATTCTGTGGGTGACGGTTCTGATCCAAACAGATTGGATTCAGATATTTCAAATTTTAAATTTAAATTGGAGAACCTCCGTGTATTACTAGGGGAGGTTTTAGCGGCTCTTAATGATTGTAACACTGTTGCAATACCAGAGAAATTGTGTAGGTTGGATAAATACTTTGCGGTACCGGCGAGTACTGACGTTTTTCCTATACCTAAGAGACTAACTGAAATTGTTACTAAGGAGTGGGATAGACCCGGTGTGCCGTTCTCACCCCCTCCAATATTTAGAAAGATGTTTCCAATAGACGCCACCACACGGGACTTATGGCAAACGGTCCCTAAGGTGGAGGGAGCAGTTTCTACTTTAGCTAAGCGTACCACTATCCCGGTGGAGGATAGCTGTGCTTTTTCAGATCCAATGGATAAAAAATTAGAGGGTTACCTTAAGAAAATGTTTGTTCAACAAGGTTTTATATTGCAACCCCTTGCATGCATCGCGCCGATTACGGCTGCGGCAGCATTTTGGATTGAGTCTCTGGAAGAGAACCTTAGTTCAGCTACGCTGGACGACATTACGGACAGGCTTAGAGTCCTTAAACTAGCTAATTCATTCATTTCGGAGGCCGTAGTACATTTAACCAAACTTACGGCTAAGAACTCAGGATTCGCCATTCAAGCACGTAGGGCGCTGTGGCTAAAATCCTGGTCAGCTGATGTAACTTCTAAGTCCAAATTACTTAATATACCTTTCAAGGGGCAAACTTTATTTGGGCCCGGTTTGAAAGAAATTATCGCTGACATTACAGGAGGTAAGGGCCACGCCCTGCCTCAAGACAAAGCCAAAGCTAAGGCTAGACAGTCTAATTTTCGTCCCTTTCGGAATTTCAAAGCAGGAGCAGCACCAACTTCCACTGCACCAAAACAGGAAGGAGCTGTTGCTCGTTACAGACAAGGCTGGAAACCTAACCAGTCCTGGAACAAGGGCAAGCAGGCCAGGAAACCTGCTGCTGCCCCAAAGACAGCATGAACCGAGGGCCCCCGATCCGGGACCGGATCTAGTGGGGGGCAGACTCTCTCTCTTCGCCCAGGCTTGGGCAAGAGATGTTCAGGATCCCTGGGCGCTAGAGATCATATCTCAGGGATACCTTCTAGACTTCAAATTCTCTCCCCCAAGAGGGAGATTTCATCTGTCAAGGTTGTCAACAAACCAGATAAAGAAAGAAGCGTTTCTACGCTGTGTACAAGATCTGTTATTAATGGGAGTGATCCATCCGGTTCCGCGGTCGGAACAAGGACAAGGGTTTTACTCAAACCTGTTTGTGGTTCCCAAAAAAGAGGGAACTTTCAGGCCAATCTTGGATTTAAAGATCCTAAACAAATTCCTAAGAGTTCCATCGTTCAAAATGGAAACTATTCGGACAATCTTACCCATGATCCAAAAGGGTCAGTACATGACCACAGTGGACTTAAAGGATGCTTACCTTCACATACCGATTCACAAAGATCATTACCGGTATCTAAGGTTTGCCTTCTTAGACAGGCATTACCAGTTTGTAGCTCTTCCATTCGGATTGGCTACGGCTCCAAGAATCTTCACAAAGGTTCTGGGTGCCCTTCTGGCGGTACTAAGACCGCGCGGAATTTCGGTAGCTCCGTACCTAGACGACATTCTGATACAAGCTTCAAGCTTTCAAACTGCCAAGTCTCATACAGAGTTAGTTCTGGCATTTCTAAGGTCGCATGGATGGAAAGTGAACGAAAAGAAAAGTTCTCTCTTTCCTCTCACAAGAGTTCCATTCTTGGGGACTCTTATAGATTCTGTAGAAATGAAGATTTATCTGACAGAAGACAGATTAACAAAGCTTCTAAATGCATGCCGTGTCCTTCATTCCATTCAACTCCCGTCAGTAGCTCAATGCATGGAGGTGATCGGCTTAATGGTAGCAGCAATGGACATAGTACCCTTTGCACGTCTACATCTCAGACCGCTGCAATTGTGCATGCTGAGTCAGTGGAATGGGGATTACTCAGACTTGTCCCCTACTCTGAATCTGGATCAAGAGACCAGAAATTCTCTTCTATGGTGGCTTTCTCGGCCACATCTGTCCAGGGGGATGCCATTCAGCAGGCCGGACTGGACAATTGTAACAGACGCCAGCCTACTAGGTTGGGGCGCTGTCTGGAATTCTCTGAAGGCTCAGGGACAATGGAATCAGGAGGAAAGTCTCCTGCCAATAAACATTCTGGAATTGAGAGCAGTTCTCAATGCCCTTCTGGCTTGGCCCCAGTTAAAAACTCGGGGGTTCATCAGGTTTCAGTCGGACAACATCACGACTGTAGCTTACATCAACCATCAAGGAGGGACAAGAAGCTCCCTAGCAATGATGGAAGTATCAAACATAATTCGCTGGGCAGAGTCTCACTCTTGCCACCTGTCAGCAATCCACATCCCGGGAGTGGAGAACTGGGAGGCGGATTTCTTGAGTCGCCAGACTTTTCATCCGGGGGAGTGGGAACTTCATCCGGAGGTCTTTGCCCAAATACTTCGACGTTGGGGCAAACCAGAGATAGATCTCATGGCGTCTCGCCAGAACGCCAAACTTCCTCGCTACGGGTCCAGATCCAGGGATCCGGGAGCGGTTCTGATAGATGCTTTGACAGCACCTTGGAACTTCGGGATGGCTTATGTGTTTCCACCCTTCCCGCTGCTTCCTCGATTGATTGCCAAAATCAAACAGGAGAGAGCATCAGTGATTCTAATAGCGCCTGCATGGCCACGCAGGACTTGGTATGCAGATCTAGTGGACATGTCATCCTGTCCGCCTTGGTCTCTACCTCTAAGACAGGACCTTCTGATACAGGGTCCATTCAAACATCAAAATCTAACTTCTCTGAAGCTGACTGCTTGGAAATTGAACGCTTGATTTTATCAAAACGTGGTTTTTCTGAGTCGGTTATTGATACCCTGATACAGGCTAGGAAGCCTGTTACCAGAAGGATTTACCACAAGATATGGCGTAAATACCTATACTGGTGCGAATCCAAAGGTTACTCCTGGAGTAAGGTTAGGATTCCTAGGATATTGTCCTTTCTACAAGAAGGTTTAGAAAAGGGTTTATCGGCTAGCTCACTAAAGGGACAGATCTCAGCTCTGTCCATCTTGTTACACAGGCGTCTGTCAGAAAATCCAGACGTCCAGGCCTTTTGTCAGGCTTTAGCTAGGATCAAGCCTGTGTTTAAAACTGTTGCTCCGCCATGGAGTTTAAACCTTGTTCTTAACGTTCTACAAGGAGTTCCGTTTGAACCCCTTCATTCCATTGATATAAAGTTGTTATCTTGGAAAGTGTTATTTTTAATGGCTATTTCTTCGGCTCGGAGAGTCTCTGAGTTATCAGCTTTACATTGTGATTCTCCTTATTTGATTTTTCATTCAGATAAGGTAGTTCTGCGTACAAAACCTGGGTTCTTACTTGCAGGCAACTAAGGATTTTCGACAAACGTCTTCCCTGTTTGTCGTGTACTCTGGTCAGAGGAGAGGTCATAAGGCTTCGGCTACCTCTCTCTCCTTCTGGCTTCGTAGCATAATTCGTTTAGCCTATGAGACTGCTGGACAGCAGCCTCCTGAAAGAATTACAGCTCATTCTACTAGAGCTGTGGCTTCCACTTGGGCCTTTAAGAATGAGGCCTCTGTTGAACAGATTTGCAAGGCTGCAACTTGGTCTTCGCTTCATACTTTTTCCAAATTTTACAAATTTGACACTTTTGCTTCTTCGGAGGCTATTTTTGGGAGAAAGGTTCTTCAGGCAGTGGTTCCTTCTGTATAATGAGCCTGCCTATCCCTCCCGTCATCCGTGTACTTTTGCTTTGGTATTGGTATCCCAGAAGTAATGATGACCCGTGGACTGATCACACATAACAGAAGAAAACATAATTTATGCTTACCTTATAAATTCCTTTCTTCTGTTGTGTGATCAGTCCACGGCCCGCCCTGTTTTTTAAGGCAGGTAAATATCTTTTAAATTATACTCCAGTCACCACTTCACCCTTGGTTTCTCCTTTCTCGTTGATTCTTGGTCGAATGACTGGGAGTGACGTAGAGGGGAGGAGCTATATGCAGCTCTGCTGGGTGAATCCTCTTGCATTTCCTGTTGGGGAGGAGTTATATCCCAGAAGTAATGATGACCCGTGGACTGATCACACAACAGAAGAAAGGAATTTATCAGGTAAGCATAAATTATGTTTTTTATCTAGAGTTCCTTTAAAGCAGACATCCTCAAACCTGGCCCTCCAGAGATTTTGGAACTACATTTCCCATGATGCTCAGCCAGTATATCAGCTGGTAGAGTATCATGGGAATGTAGTTCCAAAACCTCTGGAGGGCCAAGTTTGAGGATTTCTGCTTTAAAGGTACAAGAAAACACCTTGTTGTGTTGATATAGAATAAAATATCAGCCATGTCTTAACGCTTTTAAAACAAATTAATATTCTATTTAATGCAATTCATTTTTTTCAGTAGCCAAACTCTACCCATAAGCAGGGAGCTTTTCATGTTCTAAGAAGTAGAAATTGCTAAATTTTCAGTTCTAAATTACATGACAAGGAGCAAAATAGTTAAAATATATTGCAAAGTTGTTGCATTACTCAAACATTTTATATAAATTCTAAACATTTTTATATAAAAAATCTCAAGGTGTTTACTGTCCCTTTATTCTTGATGCCTCAATGTTGGTAAATTATTTGTTTAATACCATATTTTTCAGCATGTGTATATTTGTGTATATACACACATTGTTTTAGCTTAAAGGGACACTGAACCCAAATTTTTTCTTTCGTGATTCAGATAGAGCATGCAATTTTAAGCAACATTCTAATTTACTCCTATTATCAATTTTTCTTCGTTCTTTGCTTTCTTTATTTGAAAAAGAAGGCATCTAAGCTAAGTAGCCAGACAATTTTTGGTTTAGACCCTGGACAGAATTTTATTGGTGGATGAATTTATCCACCAATCGGCACGAACAACCCAGGTTGTTCACTAAAAATGGGCCGGCATCTAAACTTACTTTCTTGCTTTTCAAATAAACATACCGAAAGAATGAAGAAATTTTGATAATAGGAGTAAATTAGAAAGTTGCTTAATTGCAGGTTCTATCTGAATCACTATTCTGTCCTAATCGCGCCAGGCTTTAGCGCCGTTAGGACGCAATAGAACGTTGGAGCCATTTGGCTGTCCTGAAGCCCACGGCACTTCCTGGATGGGATCCTGGTCTGGAGGGTGTGCCTTGCGTCATAGGGATGCCCCCCTGACCCGATATCATTATTGAAATCTTGCGATCGCGGGATTTCAATTTGTCTACATCGGAACGTTGTTCCGATGTAGAAAAGTTAGCCTTGTCATTAAAGGGTTAAAAAAAAGAAGCTTTATTTTACTAATGCATAAATGACATGCTCTGATTTGTCAGAACAGATCATTAGAACATGTCATTTTTGCATTACTGATCCTTGCTAACTATCGGTGGGAATAAAATGCAAGCAGTATGCAGCGTTAACCTTGCTGGAGCACAATCCATACTGCTTACATTTTTGCACTGGAATTGCAAGTGTATGGTTATTATATATTGGGTGCGTGGTAGAATAATCCACCCTACAATATTCATGTTGAGTAGCACAGGTGCGTTTTTTTTTTTTTATGAGTGTGCTCACTAAAATTATTCTGGGATAATCAGTTGAATTTGATTTAAATCACAAGCCAGTGTGACTGATTTTGAATCGATTTAAATCGTGGTTTCCAGATTATTTTTTCCATTTACATCAGGCCACTACCGATTTGGTTATTTATCATTATATATGCCTAGATAGATCATTGAAATGAATGAAAGTATTTGGAGGTGAACTATCTCCAGTTTAATTGGTTAATCATTCATATTTAATCAACTTTTCACCTGTACTTTATTGGAAGGAGAAAAAAATGATTACATTAATAATAATAATAATAATAATAATAATGATTGAAATAGTTGTATTTAACTAAAACAATAACATTGTTTTTCATTTTTAATGCTCGCTGCCCCCTCCTCACATTTAGGTCCTTGTGCAGATCTATTCCACTCCATAAAATCTTTTATTTAGTGAGCTTCTTGAAACTTAGTCTGGGTTGATTCTGTGTACATAGACTTGAAGGGGAGCATTGACATTAAAGGGACAGTAGTCAAAATTAAACTTTTATGATTCAGAAAGAAGAAGCAATTTTCAACAATTTTCCAACTGACTTCTCTTATCTAATTTGCTTTGTTCTCTTGGTATCCATTGTTGAAAAGCCTCTATAGTTAGGCTTAGAAGCAATGCACTACTGTTTGATAGCTGCTTGTCACTGTCTCACCCAGTGTGTTCAGCCAGACCCCAGTAGAGCATTGCTCTCCTTCAACAAATGATTCCAAGAGAATGAAACATCTGATAATAGAAGTAAATCTGAAAATTGTATGCTCTATCTGAAACTCTAAAGTTAACTTTTGTGATTATGTCCCTGTAAGGTCTATCAACTCTGTATGTTAATTTTATAACGTTTTGCTGTGAAGAAGAGGCAGACACAAATTTAGTTTTGAGAACTACAAACCAATAATATGTGATATCATCAAAAAATTGTCCAAAATAATCTGACAGAAACCTTTGGGAGAGCATGACATTGTGAATGGATTAATGGAATTAATTTACAACAAAAAACATTACAGCATCTTGCTATATAATTAAAAACAAATCTATATTTCAGGTTGAATATAATGTATCTTAGAATTTATATTTAGATAGATGTCCCTCAAAAAGCATTTTATTTTATACACCCTGGGGATAATGCATCACTAGATCTGATGGAGTGGAGATTTTGGTTGTTCTTAGCTATACTCTTTGTTTGAAGCACAATAGCAACCAATTACATTTAATACCAGGCTGAATGCGAAAGCATGAGCCCAACACATAACCGATTTGTTATCAGAGGGCAAAGAGCAGCCTCCTAGCACTTCCTATTAAAAGTATAGGGTGCACTACTTATGTATTGGGGGGTGTTAAAACTGCTTTGAATAAAGTTTATTTTACCCACCAACTTCTAATACCAATCATGTGTCTGCATGAGGCAGAATGCAAAATAACTCCATGCAAAAAATTAAACACCTAGGGAAAGTCCTACTCAAGAGCCACACACACTGTAGCTTCTGAGCAAGAAACTGCTGCTGACTTGTGACTTTGTGTTCCTGTTTAAAGGAATATGAAACACAAACATTTCCTTTTATGATTCAGATAGAGAATTATTTATGATCAAGTTTGCTTATTTTTCCTGGTATCCTTTATTGAAAGAGCAGCAATGCACTACTGGGAGCTAGCTAAACACATTGGTAAGCCAACGACAAGAGGCATGTATGTGCATCCACCAATCAGCATCCAGCTCCCATTTCTTGAGCCTACCTAGGATAACAAGTGAACTAAACAAATTAGATAATAGAAGTAAATTGGAAAGTTATTTAAAATGATATTCTCTATATATGAATCATGAAAGAGAAAGAAAAAAAAAAGTGTTTCATGGCCCTTTAATTCCTTTGAAGGTGTTAAACACCTAGTTAGCTAAGATCAGTATTGCAGAAACAAACCATGACAATTTAGACTGAGTATGTATTTGTTGCAATCTAGTGTCTCTATTTAGATACATTTTCTTCCTTGAGTACAAATTTATACTTTTATTTGCACCTACAACTGGGTCTGGTTTAGTTTACCTATTAAATAGACATGATAGTTAAAATTGAAAATGCGTATAAGTGGATTTTCAATTTTAAATTCAAGGATTTGTGCAATAAACTTGTAACAGCAAAAAATGTATATTTTTGTGTGTAAAATCTATAATTGTTACTGTAGTAAACCCACAAATGGTGTGATTGCTCTGTATAACCTGATTAAAATATAATGCCTGGAGGGGCGGAGCTCTGTCATGCTGGGTGATGGCTGCGAGATTGTTAGCTCCAAAGCATCACCGATGTTTTATGCAATAAACTGGGTGACAACCCTTCTGATTTCATTGAGTTCCTACTGATCAATGATGCCAACTACTCTTATACACCATCTGCGCCACCTTTCAATCCTTCCCCGCTAGATACCTCGCTTAACACTGGGCTTCAACCACGGAATCCTCCCAACGTCTATGCTGACCTGGTGACAAGCCGGAAACAGTGGCGCATGACTTTGTCACCATGATTACAGTGAGGTACATGGATAATAAAAATAGGTGAAACAATGTTCCTTCAACAAAGGATGCCAAGAGAATGAAGCAAATTTTCTAATAGAAGTAAATGTGAAAGTTGTTTCAAATCACATACTCTCATGAAATAATGTTTTTGGGTTTCATGTCCCTTTTTAACAGTACAAATTCTCTTTCACTGTTTAGATAATAAACCACCCATATGTTAGTAAGAAGTACTTTAATTAACCCTTTCATGACAGGGTTAATGTGTCTACATCGGAAAAATCGCAAGATTTCAATGATGGGGTGGGGTCAGGGGGGGGCGTCCCTATGACTCTAGGCACTCCCTCCAGACCGCGATCGCATCCAAGAAGTGCCGTTGGCTTCAGGACAGCCAAACAGCTAGGATGTTCTATTCCGTACTAACGGTGCTAAAGCCCAGCACGGTTAGGATGGAATAGAACATCAGAAAGGCATTAAAAGGTTAAAGCTAATTGTTATTGTGAACTTTAATACTTGTATGTTTCATCCGAAGATTGGTAAAGTTTGAAGAAAGCAATGATAAGTCCCAGCTGATATTTGGTTCCATCACAAACATTTCTGCAAAAGATGCAGCGCCAGTGCGAGTAAGTAAAGAAAATTGTATTTATGTACATGTCATAATTCTCAGCAACCTTTAATCCCTCCCTCCCTCCCCTCTCTTTTTTTTATTTTTTTTATTATATATTTTTAGAGCATTGACACAATGGTGGTATTGGAGGGCAACGGTAATATGGTGCTATACACTGGAGTTGTTAAGGTAAGAATCCTCATTAATGAAACAAATTCTTTATTCAGTTGTAAGTTACAGCATGTAAAATGTACACTGAAAACTAGTAGTATGTTATAGATTTTATTTCTTTCCTATGGGATGGAGAGTCCACAACGTCATTCCAATTACTAGTGGGATATTCAACTCCTGGCCAGCAGGAGGAGGCAAAGAGCACCCCAACAAAGCTGTTAAGTGTAACTTCCCTTACCCATAATCCCCCATCATTTGCTTTGCTTTTGTCAATGGCGGATGTGCGAAATTGGTGTCTGAAGAATTTAATCCTTTTAATGGGTACTTTTCCCTGCAAGCAAAGATTGGGGTCTAGCTGTATCCACGTCAATCTCTTTAGTAAGAGTAGTGGTGGCTTTTAGCAGTTAGAAGGCGGCGAGGTAGTCTTTGCTTTACTTCTAACATTTATGCTACCCGTATATAGAAAACCATGGTTGGTTACTCTGTTTTTTTCTTTTCTCTCCATGTCCCTGCCAGCGGTCGATTGAGGCTGACAGACTGGGAAGTGCTGTGTCTGCTCCACAGCAGAAGATCCTGGAGGGTAAGTCCGTTTTATATCCTTATTTAAACCCTTCCCTTGGCAGGTATAACTGTTACTGTCATCAGGGAAAGGGGGGACTTTGAAGGGTGAGCAACTGGCACCTCCATTGCCCTCTTGGATGGGTCTGGTAACCTTAGTTATATCCCTGGTTGGGGATATCAGTTATTTGAGCAGCTTGGATCTACCGGCATCTCCTTAAAGGGACACTCAGGTCAAATTAAATTTTCATGATTAAGATACAGCATGTAATTTTAAACAACTTTCCAATTTAATTCCATTAAAAAAATGTGCACATTCTTTTATATTTACACTTTTTGAGTCACCAGCTCCTACTGAGCATGTGCAAGAATTCACTGACTATACGTATATGCATTTGTGATTGGCTGATTGCTATCACTTGGTAAAGGGGGAGTGGAAATATACATAACTTTTGAAATTTGCTAGAAAAAAATCTACTACTTATTTGAAATTCAGAGTAAACGCTATTGTAGTGTCTTGTTATCTTGCATTTGTTGATAATGCAAATCTACTGTGTTGACTGGTCCTTTAAACAGGCTCCGATTCACTCATTATTGGGTGTTTCCCTCTGACATAACTCAATTACCCTCATAGTTTTGTTTACAGTTAAAAATGACACAGGGGGTTGAGGCTTTTATGTATTTGTGTGGACTTTTTATAATGGAGCATCTACACTCTAGCTCCTTTAGCTGGTATGTTCCTCATTTACAGCAGCGGCACCTCCGGCTTCAGTAGGGTTAATTAAATGCTGTCCTTCGAACTGGGTTGGGTTTTCTCCCGAAGGTTGTTTCTGATTGCAACATTAATCAGGAGATTGTAGTTCCTTCTTTGTGTCCTAACCCTTCTTCTTCATAACTTCGATGTGGTTCGAGATTTGAAATTTTATCTTCAGGCTAAGAAGGATTTCAGAAAGACTTCAGCGTTATTTGTTGTCTATTCGGGGAAGCGCAAAGGGCAGAAGGCTTCTTCCACTTCCCTATCTTTTTCGCTGAAGAGCATGATTCGACTGGCTTATGTGACAGCGGGACATAAGCCCCCTTAGAGGGTTACGGGTCACTCAACTAGAGGTGTGGCTTCTTTTTGGGCCTTCAAGAATAAGGCCTCTATGGAGCAGATTTGTAGGGCGGCTACCTGGTCCTCCTTACATACTTTTTCAAAGTTTTACAAATTTGACGTGTTTGCTTCGGCTGAAGCAGATTTTGGGAAAAAGGTTTTACAGGCTGTGGTGTCCTCAGACTAGGCTTCGTCTCTTTTTTTACCCTCCCGTTTAAGCTTACCTGATAATTTCATTTCCATCTGTATGAGGAGAGTCCACGGCTCCCGCCCGGGTTCTCTGTTGGGCGGACTTAAATTTCTTTTGTTTTTCTTCTGGCACCATTTATACCCTGATATTTCTCCTACTGTTCCTTGTTCTCTCTGCAGAATGGCTGGGGGATGAGTGGAGTGGGAGGGGGGAGGTATTTGAGCCTTTGGCTGGGGGTGTCTTTGCCTCCTCCTGGTGGCCAGGTTCTGTATTTCCCACAAGTAATGAATGCAGCCGTGGACTCTCCTCGTACAGATAGAAATGAAATTATCAGGTAAGCATAATATATGTTTTTTACTAGTATTTGTTGCCATGTATTAAGGTGCATTACATTTCCCTCTCATTCTGTGGATAAATCGTAAGGGTCTCTCAAATGATTAATCTCTTTCTCTCTTCGATTTAGTAGGGATTCATTTATTATTTATACCCACCTACTGGTGATTACAAATTTCTACAGTTTATGCATTGTAACTGTATGTTTGTTTAAGATTGTCACCATGTTCATGGTTTATCCCTTTCCTTTTTAAGTATAAGTATATACTGTGCATTGTTATCAATATATGATGTCCAATTATCCTGTCTCAAATTCCTGTATGTTTTAGGGATTATTTCCATTTTCATGGTTTATCCCTATCTTTCTACAGTACGGTTTAATTAGACTGTTTTTAACATTAGGTCTACTTATATTATCCTTCTTTTCTACAGTAGAATATATGATTACTATGTTATAAGCATTAGAAATGCTTATCTTATCTTGTTGGCTGTGCATATTTAAGACATAAGTAGGGGAATATTAATATTTACATGATTTATTTTCCTCCTACCATCGAAATATCTTCTGTATATTTTTTATAAGTCTTTTGTCGGCTTATCTTTCCTGTTGAACATATTATATACAGTGGGGCAAAAAAGTATTTAGTCAGCCACCAATTGTGCAAGTTCTCCCACTTAAGAAGATGAGAGGCCTGTAATTTTCATCATAGGTATACCTCAACTATGAGAGACAAAATGTGGAAACAAATCCAGACAATCACATTGTCTGGTTTGGAAAGAATTTATTTGCATATTATGGTGGAATATAAGTATTTGGTCACCTACAAACAAGCAAGATTTCTGGCTCTCACAGACCTGTATCTTCTTCTTTAAGAGGCTCCTCTGTCCTCCACTCATTACCTGTATTAATGGCACCTGTTTGAACTTGTTATCAGTATAAAAGACACCTGTCCACAACCTCAAACAGTCACACTCCAAACTCCACTATGGTGAAGACCAAAGAGCTGTTGAAAGACACCAGAAACAAAATTGTAGACCTGCACCAGGCTGGGAAGACTGAATCTGCAATAGGCAAGCAGCTTGGTGTGAAGAAATCATCTGTTGGAGCAATAATTAGAAAATGGAAGACATACAAGACCACTGATAATCTCCCTCGATCTGGGGCTCCACGCAAGATCTCACCCCGTGGGGTCAAAATGATCACAAGAACGGTGAGCACACATCCCAGAACCACATGGGGGGACCTAGTGAATGACCTGCAGAGAGCTGGGACCAACGTAACAAAGGCTACCATCAGTAACACACTACGCCGCCAGGGACTCAGATCCTGCAGTGCCAGACGTGTCCCCCTGCTTAAGCCAGTACATGTCCGGGCCCGTCTGAAGTATGCTAGAGAGCATTTGGATGATCCAGAAGCGGATTGGGAGAATGTCATATGGTCAGATGAAACCAAAGTAGAACTGTTTGGTAGAAACACAACTCGTCGTGTTTGGAGGAGAGAGAATGCTGAGTTGCAACGAAAGAACACCATACCTACTGTGAAGCATGGGGGTGGCAACATCATGCTTTGGGGCTGTTTCTCTGCAAAGGTAACAGGATGACTGATCCGTGTACATGAAAGAATGAATGGGGCCATGTATCGTGGGATTTTGTCATGTTCTGTCTCAGGATATCATGTGAGAGCCTCATTGTCTGGAACAGTTGCTTTAAAGGAAGATTAGTAGAAGCCATACTGATTGAAAATGAAAACAAATTTATTTAAACAAAATACTTTGTTTAAGCAAATACTTGCAGAATATTTAAATATGCTACTCAGGTATGTTAAGACCACATACAGCAGGAGTGAAAATAAACAAAGTAAGCAGAGATGCAGATTCAAAAAGGAAAGTCTTTCTCCTGGTAATAACTGAAATGTAAGATTTGCACAAGGCAGAAAACAACTTGTAAACAGGTAGCAGGTTTAAAGGTAAAGTCTTTCTCCTGGTAATTGCTGAGTGCAGGATTTTGCATAAAGCAGGAAACAAACTTGAAGATTGGTAACAGGTTTAAAGGTAAAGGCTTTCTCCTGGTAATACCTTGTAAACAGGTGCAAAGGTGAAGTCTTTCTTCTGACAATAGCTGAGTGCAGGAATTTGCATAAAGCAGGAAACAAACTTGAAGATTGGTAACAGGTTTAAAGGTAAAGGCTTTCTCCTGGTAATACCTTGTAAAGCAGGTGCAAAGGAAATCTTTCTCCAAAGAAGTACAGGAAACAGGTTCTGACTTGACAAAACAGATCCAATGTGAAGACAAAAATGCAGACTAAAAGCCATCCTTAAATAGGGAGGTTTTGCACAGGGTTGGTTCTGATTAATTCCAGAATTGAGAACACCTGTGTGTTGCACAGGTGTAATAACAAGTAAGGCAAATAGTTATTTATCAGATCTTTTAAGATCCATGCTATTGCTAGAACTGGCTGTGGCTCAACATGTAAGCAAACAGAAATAGCAACCACAGAGCCACAGGTTCAAATCCCCACACAGCCCTTCTTAGCAGAATGCCTCCCAGACCTTTTCTTTTTCTTTTTCGTCTGGAGGCTTGGTTCATGACAGATGCCCCCTCCAAAGAGCGCACTCTGGGCGCTCAAAGCCTGTTCAAACATCTGAAGGTGGGATTTACGAACAAGTGTTCCATTTGAAGCCCTAATACAATCAGATGGAATGGATTCTTTGCTTGGAACAGCTGCCTGAGATTGAGGACCCTTAGAAGATATCCCTGTAGGCATAACAAGAGCTGAAAAACCAAGACAGTTTTGATTTAGAGGTTCCTGATTATACCCAGCAGCTTGCAATGGACTGGCTGATGGGCAGGGTACCTCCGGGTAGGAAAAGACCTCTCCTTCAGAGTCAAGGAATTCGTTATCTGGGTCATATCTGCCTGATGGGTAGAGTACCTCCGGGTAAGGTATGACCGCTCCTTCAGAGTCCAGGAATTCATTTTCTGTGTCATTTATATCCAATTCAACCATCTCATCCAATTCTTTCTCAGTCAATGAGTAGCTGGGTGAAGGTGGTACAAGGAGGTGTGGATCTTTAGAATTGGCAGAGTCTGATTCAGCTGGAAAGTTTGTCACTTTTATGTCTGATGAGTGACTTTTGTTAGCTGGATCTCCAGCCAGGGCAGAAGCAAGGTAATGTGCAGGATTTCCAGGAGGTATTTTTGCAGAGTTCCCCAATGTGGTTGATGCAGAAACAGACGCAGTGGTATGGGTAATGGATGTAGTTGGAGTTGTACTCCCAATGACCATCTGTTTCAAATCGGGTACCATTTCTTGAAGCGTGTTAGAAACGGTTGTTTGTAGAATAGATGTATTCTCCATAGCTGGGTCATCTCCAGGGGTATCATACAGTTTGCTAGTGGAAGTATAATTTGTTCCCTTAACATCAGAGTTCATTTTCAACTTGGCTGTATCTTGACTTGATCCTCTAGGAAGTCTTACTGGACACCCTGTGATGCGGTGACCAGGTCCCCCACAATAGAAACAGAGGTTAAGTTGTCTTCGCCGAATTTTCTCCTCTTCTGTTAAGGGTTCTTTAAAACCTTTCCTTGTTTGGGAGGTAACTTTAGACAAGGTTTCGGTTGGGAGAGATAACATTTCCACCAGCTCCATAAAGTTAATGAGTATGTCCTTAATAAACTTTAACACTGAATCCAATACAGCAATAATCCCAGAGGGCTCTCTTTTAGGGTCTTCACATTCTGTCATGTTCTGTTTCAGGATATCATGTGAGAGCCTCATTGTCTGGAACAGTTGCTTTAAAGGAAGATTAGTAGAAGCCATACTGATTGAAAATGAAAACAAATTTATTTAAACAAAATACTTTGTTTAAGCAAATACTTGCAGAATATTTAAATATGCTACTCAGGTATGTTAAGACCACATACAGCAGGAGTGAAAATAAACAAACAAAGTAAGCAGAGATGCAGATTCAAAAAGGAAAGTCTTTCTCCTGGTAATAACTGAAATGTAAGATTTGCACAAGGCAGAAAACAACTTGTAAACAGGTAGCAGGTTTAAAGGTAAAGTCTTTCTCCTGGTAATTGCTGAGTGCAGGATTTTGCATAAAGCAGGAAACAAACTTGAAGATTGGTAACAGGTTTAAAGGTAAAGGCTTTCTCCTGGTAATACCTTGTAAACAGGTACAAAGGTGAAGTCTTTCTTCTGACAATAGCTGAGTGCAGGAATTTGCATAAAGCAGGAAACAAACTTGAAGATTGGTAACAGGTTTAAAGGTAAAGGCTTTCTCCTGGTAATACCTTGTAAAGCAGGTGCAAAGGAAATCTTTCTCCAAAGAAGTACAGGAAACAGGTTCTGACTTGACAAAACAGATCCAATGTGAAGACAAAAATGCAGACTAAAAGCCATCCTTAAATAGGGAGGTTTTGCACAGGGTTGGTTCTGATTAATTCCAGAATTGAGAACACCTGTGTGTTGCACAGGTGTAATAACAAGTAAGGCAAATAGTTATTTATCAGATCTTTTAAGATCCATGCTATTGCTAGAACTGGCTGTGGCTCAACATGTAAGCAAACAGAAATAGCAACCACAGAGCCACAGGTTCAAATCCCCACACAGCCCTTCTTAGCAGAATGCCTCCCAGACCTTTTCTTTTTCTTTTTCGTCTGGAGGCTTGGTTCATGACAGATTTTGAGTGCAAACCTCCTTCCATCAGCATGGGCATTGAAGATGAAACGTGGCTGGGTCTTTCAGCATGACAATGATCCCAAACACACTGCCTGGGCAACAAAGGAGTGGCTTCGTAAGAAGCATTTCAAGGTCCTGTAGTGGCCTAGCCAGTCTCCAGATCTCAACCCCATAGAAAACCTTTGGAGGGAGTTGAAAGTCCGTGTTGCCCAGTGACAGCCCCAAAACATCACTGCTCTAGAGGAGATCTGCATGCAGGAATGGGCCAACATACCAGCAACAGTGTGTGACAACATTGTTTAGACTTGCAGAAAACGTTTGACCTCTGTCATTGCCAACGAAGGAGATGAACTTTTGATATTGACCAAATACTTATTTTCCACCATAATATGCAAATAAATTCTTTCCAAATCAGACAATGTGATTGTCTGGATTTGTTTCCACATTTTGTCTCTCATAGTTGAGGTATACCTATGATGAAAATTACAGGCCTCTCTCATCTTCTTAAGTGGGAGAACTTGCACAATTGGTGGATGACTAAATACTTTTTTGCCCCACTGTATATGTCTTAGGGATTATCCATGTTCGTGTTATATTTTTTCCTGCGGTAGAAAAATATACACAGGAGATTATTAATCTGACCACTTGTGATACAATGGGTAAGTCTCCAATCTACCAGCTTGATTCCTGTTTTAACACTAGCTATCCTTACAGCTGTGTATTCAGCAATGCTTTGGCATTTAGGGGAAGTCTGCGTAAAGTAGGCTATAGTATATAAGGGAGTCATTATGACTATCTCATTTATAGTATGGGTTTAGGGATTATCAACATTTATTTGATTTATCTCTATCCTGATTCATTATGATTCAGTATAGGTATATACTGTTATTGTTATAAGCATCATAATTGCTTAATTTACTCGATACATTTTAAATGTATGCTGTAGGGATTCTTAACCTTTTTTTTTTTTTTTATCCCTTTCCTACCGTAGATTAGAGGTTATGTTATAAGCCTTTCCTGCCTTATCTTATTTATTCTTCTATTCTCTTTTTAATCGTGCCTTTCTCTGTTTTGCCTTTTGGACAAACACTTCCGATTTGTAGCCCTAAATTTTAGACTTAGCCTTGAATCTTACGGGGGTTCGATGGGGCTCTTCTGGCATTAGCCAGATGTTTAGGAATTACAGTGGCATCTGTCCAGAACTATAGATTGGTTCAGGTGCCTTCTTTTCTTTTTGTAAGATGTTATTGTCTATTCTACATTCCCACGGGTGGAAAGTGAATCTGGAGAAGAGTCCTCTGGTGCCAGACACCAGGGTATGTTTTTTTTTGGAACGATTATAGATTCTCTGTCTATGAAGATTTTTCTGATGAAGGTCAGAAAATCCAAACTTCTGACTTCCTGCCTGGGCGGCTTTAGCTTTCTCATAGACTTGTAGGTCTTCAAAGCAAATGATGACTCCGTCAGAGGCTTAAACTTCTGACTTCCTGCATGTCACTACAGTCCTCAACCTGTCCATCTGTGGCTCAGTGTAGGGAAGTAATTGGTCTGATGGTTGCTTCCATGGACATCATTCCGTTGGCTTGGTTCCATCTGAGACCCCTACAGTTTTGCATGCTCAGACAATGTAACGGAGACCACTCAAACCTATCGCAGAGGATTACTCTGGTTCCCCTAACTAGAGTCTCTCTATCTTGGTGGTTTTCACAGGACCATGTGTCTCAGGGTACATCCTGGGTGATTGTAACCATCGACGCCAGCCTTTCAGACTGGGGAGTAGTTTGGGGTTCTTTAAAGGCTCAGGGTCTTTGGACTCGAGGGGTCTTTTATTCCCATAAACATCTTGTAGTTGAGAGCAATTTATAATGCCTCATCAGCCTGGCCTCAGCTAGCTTTAGTCCAGTTTATCAGATTACAATCGGACAATATCTCCTCGGTGACTTACATCAATCACCAGGGAGGAACTCGCAGTTCCTTAGCAATAAAGGAGGTGACTTGCATTCTCCAGTGGGTGGAGTCTCACGATTGTCTCCTCTCTGCCTTCCGCATCCCAGGTTTTTTTTGAGCAAGCAGACTTTTCATTCCGAGGAGTGGGCTCTCCACCCAGAGGTTTTCAAATAACTCTCAGGTGGGGCATTCCAGAGTTGAATTTGATGGTGTCACGTCTAAACACCAAGCTTCCAAAGTATGGTTCAAGATCAAGAGAGCCACAGACCGCTATAATTGACGCTCTAGCGGTGCCTTGGAACTTCAGTCTGGAGTACCTGTTCCCGTTTGCTCTCCTTCTTTGGGTCATTGCTTGTATCAAGCAGGAGAGGGCGACTGTAATTCTAATAGCTCCTGTATGGCCTCGCAGGATCTGGTTCGTGGATCTGGTGAAGATGTCTTCTCTTCCACCTTGGAGTTTACCTCTGAGGAAGTATCTTCTACTTCAGGGTCCATTCCTCTATCAAATCCTAGATTCTCTGAAGCTGACTGCTTGGAGATTGAACGCCTAGTTCTGTCTAGACGTGGTTTTTCTGAAGCGGTCATTGATCTATGCTTCAGGCTCGTAAACCTGTTACTCGCAGGATTTACCATAAGGTATGGCGTAAATATATTTTTTGGTGTGAATCTCAGGGTTTCTCCTGGTGCAGGCTGAGGATTCCCCACATTTTATATTTTCTTCAGGATGGCCTGGAGAAAGGTTTGCCAGTCAGTACTCTGAAGGGTCAGATTTCTGCACTATCTATTCTTTTTGCACAAACGTCTGACAGATTTACCAGATGTTCAAGCTTTTGTTCAGGCCCTTGTCAGAATCAGGCCTTTGTTTAAACCTTTTGCTCCTCCTTGGAGCCTTAACCTAGTTCTTAAAGATTTGCAGCAGGCTCCGTTTGAGCCGATACATGTTGTTTATATAAAAGTTATCTTGTTTCTCCTTGCTATTTCTTCCGCTCGCAGAGTTTCTCAGCTTTCAGCTCTACAGTGTGATTTCCCTGTACCTTATTTTTCATGCAGATAAGGCGGTCCTTCGTACTAATTTCGGGTTTCTCCCTAAGGTGGTGTCGGATCTAAACATTAATCAGGAAATTGTTGTCCATTCTTTTTGTCCTGATCCTTCTTCTCATAAGGAACATCTTTTGCATAACTTGGATGTTGTGCATGCTCTAAAATTTTACCTTCAAGCTACAGCTAAAGATAGATTTTCGGCAATTTTCTGCCCTGTTTGTTGTTTTCTCTAGAAAGCGTAAGGGTCAGAAGGCCTCTTCTACTTCTCTTTCCCTCTGGTTAAGTATGATTCGTTTTGCTTATGAGACTGCTGGACAGCAGCCTCTTGAGAGAATTACGGCTCATTCCACTAGGGCTGTCTCCTCATCTTGGGCTTTCAAAATGAAGCTTCAGATTTGCAAGGCGGCAACATGGTCCTCTTTGTATATTTCTTTTTTAAGACACGATGAGTCCACGGATCATCTTAATTACTAATGTGATATTCACCTCCTGGTCAGCAGGAGGAGGCAAAGAGCATCACAGCAGAGCTGTTAAATAGCTCCTCCCTTCCCTCCCACCCCAGTCATTTTCTTTGCATACGTTAGTGATAGGAAGTGGCAAAGTGAGGTGTTAGATTAGATTCTTCAATCAAGAGTTTATAAGTAGTGTAAGATTGTGCTGCTTTGTCCTAGGGTGTAGCCGTAGTCCATATCAGTCTCTTCAGTAGAGCATTGGTGGCTTTAGTGCAATGGGAACTTGTGGGACATAATTCTCACTGCGCCTCCCATACTGATGCTGCCCTAACTCTGAAAAATCTGAGGGATATTGCTCAGTATTTTCTCTTATTTCACAGGTCCATGTGAGGAATAGGACCTCTCAAACCTGGGAGCTGCCTTTGCTGTCGGGCTGAATATGAAGAGCTGGCTTTTATTTCTGGGGTTAAAGGAAAACTCAGAAGTTGGTCACTTACTTTGTAAGGATGGGACATATAAGGAAGCCCTTAATTGTTGGGCACTTTATTGTAATCAGGCATGAATTCTCCTTTATACCTAGGAGGCTATATGCGACAGCTAGCGCAGGCACTGGGGCAAACTATCAATGAGATGAGTGTACTGACATTGCCCTCAATGGGCGTAATGGGGCACTTTATGTATGGTATGTGTAATTCTCCTTTACATTCAGGAGACCATTACTATCTGTTAGAGGCAGGCGTTGGGGCAATCTAATGGTTGCAGTGGACACATCTTCCGGCGGTTGCATAGACAAACATGCCGACCGGGAGATGACTGTACTGACATCGCCCTACATGGGCGTAATTAGGCACTTTGTATTTTTATGTAATTCTCCTTTACATTCTGGAGACTATTGCTATCCGTTTGAGACAGGCGTTGGGGCAAACTAACGGTTGCAGTGGTCACATCTCCCGGCGGTTACGTAAACAACATGCCGACCGGGAGATGACTGTATTGTCAACGCCCATGACGGGCGGTCCTTGGGGAGGCGGCATTTGCATAACGTGCCTTTTTTCCCCTTCTCTTCCGGAGAACCTAAAGGGAAGTTGGGAAGTTTCTGGTCCTATTGTGCATTCTCATTATATTATGAGTAATTGGGACCGGAGACTGTCTTCCGCTGTTGCGGTGGTGTTCCGGATCAATACATACATACATACTACTCAGAGGGAGTTAGTTTAGTTGTTCGGGCAGGCTCCTCAGCAGCTTCATGCTGAGGGGTACTGATAAAATTGCAAGGTTATTTGAGCTGCTCTGCCCTATTTCCACGCAACTAATAAAAAAAGGAAAAAAGTTTCCATTTTTAAATTTAAAGTGACAGCAACGTTTTTGTACTTTTTATCTTTAGTAAAAAGTTAAAGATTTTTTTTTAAATTCTTGGTTGTTTGTGAAAAACAATGGACCAAGAGGTCATACATAGGGTCACTTGTTTTTTGTGTTGATGCTAATGTGGAACCACTAACCTTTTCTGTTGCTCATGTAGGTGAGGAACTTAATCCTTAGGGATAGTCTTTTTTTCTGAGACATTTTCCGATGAGGATGCTGTTCAGAAATTTATTTACAATGTTCAATATAAAAAATGTTTTTCCTCTGGAGTCCCAAATTTTCTTGCCCTCACATGCAGTGCCCTGCACTTCCTCTTTAACTCATTTTGGGTTTACTTTACAAGACTTCGCTTTTCGCATGTCTTCTGATGCGTTGTCTGCTTTCTCAATATTGAAAAGAAAGCGTTAGAGGAAAATCAGACTTTCAGCAGCGAGGTTTCTGACACAGTGTAATTCCTCGTGCTTATGCTGAAGTTGTATTTTTCAGGTTTAAGCTAGAACACCTCTGTCTGTTGTTCAAGGAGGTTTTAGCTACATTGGACGACAGACTCCTCGGTTGTAGTTAATCCTGGAAAATTTAGATTCAAAAATATATATATATTGTACACCACGGCTTACAATGGCAGCCAGCTGTGTGCATTGCTTCCGTCACTAGTGCGGCGGCATATTGGTTGATGAGTTGCCTGATGCTATTAGGATAGACTCTCCACTGGATGAAATACAGGATAGGATACAGCTTTTTAAATTGGCTAATTATTTTAATACCAATGCTTCCCTTTAAGGTATTAAACTGGGAACAAAGATTCCGGTTTCTCTGTTATGGCTCGCAGAGTCTTAGGGTTAAAATCTTGGTCTGTGGAGGTATCCTCTAAGTCTAAGCTTTTAGTGTTTCCTTACAAGGGGAAGACCATGTTTGGACCGGGCTTGAAGGAAATAATCTCTAATATTTACAGGAGTTAAGGCATCTTCTCCCTCAGGATTCGAGAAACATACAAAAGGGACACTCCTTTTGAAAATTAAAGGGGAATTTTTTCCTCTTCCATCTCCAAGCAGGGACAGTCTAAACCGTCATGGAGACCCATTCAGTTTTGGAATAGAAGACGACAATCCAAGAAACCTGCTATTGAATCAAAGTCAGCATGAAGGGCCTGTTACAGATCTGGATCTTGTAGGGGGCAGACTTCCTTTTTATTTCATGTTTGGGTTTGAGATGTTCAGGATCCCTGGACAGTAGACATAGTGCCCCAGGGATACAATCTAGAGTTCAAAGGTTTTCCTCCCAGAGACAGGTTTCTGCTTGTCTGTGTCCAGACAAAGAGAGAGGCATTTTTAAGAGACCTCTACGACCTGGGATTGATAGTTCCTGTTTTGATACAGGAACAGGCCCTGGAATTTTATTCCAATCTGTTTGTGGTTCCCACAATGTGGGAATTTTCAGGTTTATTTTAGATTTCAAGAGTCTAAACATATTCCGTCCTTCAAGATGGAAACTATCGTTCCATTCTTTCTTTGATCCGAGAAGGTCAATTTAGGACAACGGTGGAGTTAAAGGACGCATACCTACATGTCCCATGCACAAGAATCATTACAAGTTCCTAAGGTTTGCTTTCCTGACAAACACTTCCAGTTCGTGGCTCTCCCTGTCGGTTTGGCCACGGCTACCAGAATCTTCACAAGGGTTATGGGGTCTCTGCTGGCAGTACTTCGGCCAGGGACATTGCGGTGGCGCCCTATCTGAACGACATTCTAGTACAGGCGCCATTTCTACAACAAGCAAGATCCCATACCTATATGGTGTTAGCTTTCTTGAAAACTCTCGGGTGGAAGAGTTCTTTAGTCCCAATTACAAGGGTAATTTTTGTTTAGGAACTATAATAGATTCTCTATTTATGAAGATTTTGCTGACAGAAGTCAGGAAATCAAAGTTTATCGATACTTGTCTAGTCCTTCAGTCCACTCCTCGGCCGTCAGTGGCCCAGTGCATGGAGGTAATAGGGCTGATGGTGGCGGCAATGGACATCATCCTATTTGCTCAGTTCCACCTCAGACCTTTGCAGTTAAACATGCTCAGGCAATGGAACGGAGATTATGCAGACTTGTCTCCTCAAATAACTCTGGAGCAGGAGACAAGGGACTCACTTCAATGGTGGTTGTCTCTAGATCATCTCTCCCAGGGAACCTGCTTTCGCAGACTATCTTGGGTGATTGTGACAACAGACGCCAGCCTTCTAGGATGGGGAGCAGTCTGGGGCTCCCTTAAGGTTCAGGGAGTTTGGACTCAGCCAGAGTCTGTTCTTCACATAATCATTCTGGAACTGAGAGCGATCTTCAATGCTCTTCTGGCCTAGCCCCAGTTAGCATTGGTCCAGTTTATCAGGTTCCAATCGAAGTACATAACTTCAGTGGCTTACATCAAACATCAGGGGGGAACGAGGAGTTTCTTAGCTATGACAGAGGTAACCAACATAGTTCAGTGGGCGGATACCCACTCTTGCTGTCTGTCGGCGATCCACACTCCAGGGGTGGACAATTGGGAGGCGGACTTCCTGAGCAGGTAGGGGGAGCTCCACCCGGAAGTGTTTTCCAGCCTGATTTTCAATTGGGGTCAGCCAGAATTGGATCTCATGGCATCTCGACAGAATGCTAAGCTCCCGAGATACAGGTAGAGGTCCAGGGAACCCCAGGCGGAACTGATAGATGTTCGGCGGTTCCTTGGACTTTCAATCTAGCATACCTTTTTCTTTCGTTTGCACTTCTTCCTCAGGTCATCGCTCGAATCAAGCAGGAGAGGGCATCAGTGATCCTCATTGCTCCTGCTTGGCCTTGCAGGGGTTGGTATGGGGAGGGACCTTCTAATTCGAGGGCCCTTCCTTCACCCAATTCTAGTTTCTCTGAAGCTGACTGCTTGGAGATTGAACATTTAATTTTGTCCAAGTGGGGGTTTTTCTGACTAGGTCATAGAGACCATGATTCAGGCTCGTAAGCCGGTGTCTAGAAGGATTTACCATAAGATATGGCGTAAATATCTCTGTTGGTGTGAATCCAAGGGCTACTCATGGAGTAGTTAGGATTCCTAGAATTTTGTATTTTCTCCAAGAAGGTTTGGAGAAAGGTTTATTGACTAGTTCCCTAAAGGGTCAAATCTTGGCCTTATCTATTTTGTTACACAAACGTCTGGCGGATGTCCCAGATGTACAATCTTTTTGTCAGGCCTTGGTTAGGACCAGAACAGAAACAGTTACTCCTCCATGGAGTCTTAATTTAATTCTCAAAAGTTCTTCACGGGGCTCCGTTTGAGCCTATGCATTCCTTAGATATTAAATTGTTATCTTGGAAAAGTTTCATTTCTTGTTACTTTTTATTCTGCTCGTAGAGTATCAGAGCTCTCGGCATTGCAATATGATTCGCCTTATCTTATTTTCCATCCAGATAAGGTAGTTTTAAGTAATAAATTAGGATTTCTTCCTAAGGTTGTTTCTGATTGATCTGGAGATTGTTGTTCCTCCTTTGTGTCCTAGTCCTTCTCAGAAAGAACGACTTCTGCACAATTTGGACGTGGTCCGTGCATTAAAGTTTTACTTGTAGGCGACTAGGGACTTTCGTCAGTTTTCTTCTTTGTGATTTTCTCAGGAAAACGTAAGGGACAGAAAGCTTTGGCTACTTCTCTTTCTTTTTGACTGAAGAGTATTATTCGCTTTGCATATGAGACTGCTGGACAGCAGCCTTCCAGAGAGAGTTACGGCTCATTCCATGAGGGCTGTTGCTTCCTCATGGGCATTCAAAAATGAAGCTTCTGTGGAACAGAATTGCAAATTCTGCAACTTGGTCTTCTCTTCACACTTTTTCAAAGTTCTACAAATTTGACACTTTTGCTTCGGCTGAGGCAGCTTTTGGGAGAAAGGTTCTTCAGCAGTGGTGCCTTCTGTTTAGGTTCCCTGTCTTGTCCCTCCCGTATCATCTGTGTACTCTAGCTTGGGTATTGAATCCTCATCGTGTCTTAAAAAAAAAAAAAAAAAAAATTATGCTTACCTGATAAATTTCTTTCTTTCCGGGCATGAAGAGTCCATGACCCCGCCCTCTTTTTAAATTATAATTCGGCAGTTTTTTTTGAGTAATTCTCAGGCACCTCTATTCCTTTGTGTTTCTTCTTTTTCCATTTTCCTTCGGGTGGGGGATTACGGGATTGACTGGGGATTATGGGTAAGGGAAGTTACACTTAACAGCTTTACTAGGGTGCTCTTTGCGTCCTCCTGCTGGCCAGGGGTTGAATATCCTACTAGTAATTGCAATGACGTTGTGGACTCTCCATGCTCGGAAAGAAATTTATCAGGTAAGCATAAATTTTGTTTTTCTACCTCGTACATTCCAGTTTCCTACCTCCTGACTTGCTATTACATTGTAAATGGTATTGTCTGTAAACAAGGTTAATTTGTTTTCCGGCAGAAGTGACTTGTGTGGCTGTGGCAGTTCACACTGTGAGTTAGTGAGGTGCAACTTTTCCTATGTGTACCAGGTCTTAAAGGCATAGGAAACACCAAATTAAAGGGACATAAAACCATTTTTTTTTCACGATTCAGATAGAGCATACAAATTTCCAATTGACTTCTATTATCAAATTTTCTTTATTTTCCTGTTATCCTTTGTTGAAAAGCAGGAAGGCAAGTTCAGGAGCGTGCACCTGTCTGCAGTACTATATGGCAGCAATTTTGCAACAATGTTATACATTAGCAAGAGCACTATCATTATTTCATGTCATGTAATGCTCCAGACATGCACGCTACTTATCTAGATATCTCTTTAATAAAGAATAACATGAAAATGACGCACATTTGATAATAGAAGTAAATAATAAACTTTAACCCCTTTCTGCCTGCACTTATTTGTCTACTTTGGAAAAAGGTTTCCAATGTAAACAAATAAGTAAAAAGTAAAATCACAATATCATTCAGGTTGTGTTTATGCAATCTCATTATTTCAATGATGGGTTTGTGTCTAGGAGGAGTGCTTATCACGCTAATCACGCTGTCCAACCCGCAATCCCTTTCAGGAAGCACCTTTGGCTTCAGTACAGCCAAACGGCTAGGATTTGCTAAGTGTGCTTAAGCCCAGTGCAATTAGGACGGCATAGAATGCCCTAATGGCGGGAAGGGGTTAAAATTGTTTTCTCTGTCTAAATCATGAAAGAAACATTTTGGGTTTTACGTCCATTTAACCTTAAGAACAAGTAAGTAATTTATAAGACAAATTCACTTTGTTCTTCTGATATCCATTGTTGAAAAGCATATGTACATATCCTCAGCAGCAGCAATGCATTACTTTTAGCCAGCTATACACATTTGTCTCTTGTCATTGGCTAACCAGATGTTTTCAGCTTCTCTGGGGCTGACTTTAAACTATGTGTTTATTACCTTTGCAATAATTATATGTAAGTAATAGTGCTACAATAAAATGATCTAACATTAAAGCATTTTCTTTTTGCGCTTTTATATCCCTTTAACAACATTTTATCAGTCACCAAGGACTGTTTTTTTTGGCACCCAATTTGTAAAACCCGGATTTAATGGGTTAGAAAAATAAGCAACAAACAAAATAAACTTACAATTACTTTTTGTCTTTTTTTTTCTACCTTTTGTAACCAACCTATCTTATAAATTGTAGTTCTAAAAGAAAGGTCAAAAACATTGGTGACTGTTTTTCTCGCTAAAGCCACATCCTCCTAAATTGAGACCTAAAGTTCCTCTTTACCTTTTTCATATTCTGGACACAGTAGCACTTTGAAGATTTTTTAATAGTGGTATATAAATTAAAGGTATTAAGTACCATCAGTCACACATTTCTTGCTTCTATTAATAAATGACTTATCAGACAGTGCATATTCTCAAGATTACAAAATTGTAACTCCTGTATTAGTTTCAAATTTAGCTTCCACTTCTCAATTTTCAAGAGGGGAAAAAAAATAATAAAGTTAAACATTCTCTTTCCTTTGGACAATAGAATTTCTGGCGTACAATGTTCCAATAAGGCAGGGAAAGGAGGTTTAAGATTTTAAGTTTTCTCCCTGTTTCCTGCTCAAATATTTTGCCTAGCCATTCCTCTCACTTCCTGGTTTAGTTTAGTAATCTAAAATGCCTTTTCTAATCAATACAATTCAGCATCTGATTGTTGTATCTTCTATCACAGGTGGGAAAGATCTTCATACAAGGTCTAGCAGCACCATCCCTTTCCATGTCTAATCCCATGCCAAGGCCCAGCACCCCCCTGGAGAGCATTAGCACCCCTGCCAAGCCAATTGGCAAACACTTGGCTCCCATGGATGAGGTGAAATGATGCAGTTGATTTATTTATTTAGCATTACTTGTTTATGGTGTGTTTCTTTTTCTTATGTGGCAGTGTCTAAACCTTTCTTGAATTTAGCATTTGATAAACTAATGTTGCTGCCATTTATACCTGCAAACCTTACATCTTACCCTTCTAGCTATGAATAAATGGCTTATTTGTACTGATACCCATTCACATTCATTTATAGGCAGGTTTACTGTCTCCTGTTCCTGAGCTGAGAGATTCCTCCAGGCTCCTTGAGTCTGCCTATCTGGATGACTGCACTTTCCATCAGTTTGGGACATTTATTCAGGCTGTTCGAGACCCTGTACACAACAGAATAACACTGGTAGGTTGCTGTCCACCACAGATATATACCTTTCATCGTCTCACTTGAGAATGTTCTCCTTAACCATTTTTGCTTTCTATTTCAATGGCAAGAATTATATAAAGCCAAATCAAAACCCACTTGCATAGTGTTTGTCTATCTATCTATCTATCTATCTATCTATCTATCTATCTATCTATCGGGTACTTGTAAAGCGCAAACTAATCACCCGTGAGGGGCTCAAGGCGCTATGGGAGGGGGGGAGAGGGGGGCTAAGGGAAGACGATTCAGTCGAAGAGCCAGGTCTTGAGGTCCTTCCTGAAGTTTGTAAGGGAGGTGGATTGTCTGAGGTGCAACGGGAGGGAGTTCCATAATCTTGCTGCCATATAGAAGGATTTTCCTCCAGCTGTTTTTTTTTTCTTGATGCGGGGGATGACTGCGAGTGCTTGGTTGGCAGAGCGGAGTTGTCTGGAGGGGGTATAGAAATTGACACGGTGGTTGATGTATTCAGGACTGATATTGTGGAGGGCCTTGAATGCATGGGTTAGGAGCTTGAAGGTGATTCTCTTGACGGGGAGCCAGTGTAGGTTCCTTAGGTGTTCGGTGATGTGGTTTTGGCGAGGGATGTCGAGGATGAGTGTGGCCGAGGTGTTCTGGATGCGTTTGTCGTTTCTGGAGTTTGATGGTGGACCCGGCGTAGAGTGCATTGCCGTAGTCCAGTCGTCTACTGACGAGGGCGTGGGTGACAGATTTTCTAGTTTCGGCGGGGAGCCACTTGAAGATTTTTCGCAGTAGGTGGAGTATGTGAAAACAAGTCGAAAAGACAGCGTTGACTTGGCGGTCCATGGAAAGCGATGAGTCGAAGATGACGCCTATATTTCGTGCGTGGTGTGTTGGAGTTGGAGGGTGTCCGAGGGCTGTGAGCTACCAGGAGTCATCCCATGCAGATTTGGTGGGCCGGAGGAGGAGTATTTCGGTCTTGTCAGTGTTGAGTTTGAGACGGTTGTTGTTCATCCAGGTGGCGATTGCTGTAAGTCCTTCGTGGATGTTTTTCCTGGCGGTGGCAGGGTCTTGGGTGAGTGAGATGATTAACTGGGTGTCGTCAGCGTTGGAGATGATGTTGAGGTTGTGTTGTCGGAAGATGGCGGCGAGGGGGGCCATATAGATGTTGAAGAGGGTGGGGCTAAGAGAAGAGCCTTGGGGTACGCCGCGGCTGATTTCTGTGGGATTGGAGGAGAAGGGTGGGAGTCTGACTTTCTGGGTTCTGCCGCTGAGGAAGGAGGTGATCCATTCCAGGGCCTTATTGGGGATGCCGGCATCGTGTAGGCGCGTGAGGAGGGTGCTGTGGTCTACAGTGTCGAATGCGGCTGAGAGGTCTAGAAGGATGAGGGCGGCAGTCTCTCCTTGGTCGAGCAGGGCACGGATGTCGTCTGTGGCGGCGAGGAGGGCGGTCTCGGTGCTGTGATTGCTCCTGAAACCGGATTGGGAGGGGTCCAAGATGTGGTTGGTCTCGATGTAGTCAACAAGTTGTGCGTTGATGGCCTTCTCGATTACTTTGGCTGGAAAGGGGAGTAGAGAGATGGGACGGTAGTTTTTAGGATCTATGGGGTCAGCTGTGGGTTTCTTCAGCAGGGGTTTCAGCTCTGCATGCTTCCAGTCATCTGGGAAGTTACCAGTTTTGATGGAGCAGTTTATGGTGAGGCAGAGTTCGTGGGCGAGGGTAAAACCCACTTTGTTGAATATGTGGTGCGGGCATGGGTCGGAGGGTGCTCCGGAGTGGATAGATTTCATGATTCTGAGTGTGTCCTCCGTGGTGAGGGGGATCCAGGTAGTTCGTAGATGGTGGCGGGTGGAGGGTTTGGGTGAGGTGGGGGTGGGTGGGTCGGCGGTGAGTGGTGAGTTCTGGAGCTCGAGGCTGTCGAAGATGTTGATGATCTTGCGGTGGAAGTAAGTAGCGATGTTGTCGCAGAGGTCCTGGGAGGGTGGGATGTCGTTAGTGTCACTGTTGGGTTTGGAGAATTCCTTGATGACTGTGAACAGCTCCTTGCTGTTGTGGGTTTTGGTGTGGATTCTGTCTAGGATTGAGGTTTTCTTTGTGGTTTTTATGAGGTGGTGGTGGTGGATGGTGACGGCTTCTTTGTAGGCGGATTTGTCCGAGAGGGACTTGCTGGATCTCCATGTTCTCTCTAATCGTCTGCAGTGGCGTTTGGAGTCCTGGAGGGTAGGGGTGAACCAGCTGGCCTTGTTGGTGGGCTGGCGGCTGGACGGTTTCTTGAGGGGGGCAAGGGTATTTGCGCAGTCTGTGATCCAGCGATTTAGGTGGCGGGCGGAGGAGTTGGCGTCAGTGGAGGTGACTGGAAGGACTTGATCAGGGTGGAGTGCAGTTGTTCTTGGGTGATGTTGTTCCAGTTTCTGCGGGGCGGGTGGTGATGCTGGAGGTGTGTGGTGGGTTTGTTGAAGGAGAAGTGTATACAGGGATGGTCAGTCCAGTGGAGTTCGTTTATGTGGTTGTCTGAGATGTGGTTGCCTGCGGAGAAGATCGGGTCGAGGGTGTGTCCGGCTATGTGGGTTGGGGCGATTACAAGTTGCTTCAGTCCAATGGTTCCAAGGTTTTCCAGGAGGTTGGTGGTGTTGTGTTCATTGGGGTTGTCTAGATGGAAGTTGATGTCGCCGAGTAGGATGTAGTCCTTTGAGGCGAGGGTGTGGGGTGCAAGGTGGTCGGTGATGGAGTTACAGAAGGCGGGACGTGGTCCTGGAGGTCTGTAGATGAGGGTGCCTTGGAGGGTGGTGTTGTGGTTAACGTTGATTTTGAAGTGTAGATGTTCATAGTCTGGTGAGTGATCATCGGAGGTGGTTGTGACTTGGATGGAGTGTTTGTGGATGATGGCTATGCCTCCTCCAGGTCGATTGCTGCAGTCTTTGTGGGAGATTTTATAGCCATCTGGGATGGCGATGTCCGGCGCTGATGTGGGGTTGAGCCAGGTTTCGGTGAGGAAGGCGACGTCTGGGGAGGTGGAGTCGAGCAGGTTCCATATTTCGATGGTGTGCTTGTGGATGGAGCGGGTGTTGAGGAGGATGCAGTTGAGGTTCTCGCGGCTGTTTGAGTGAGGGATGTTTAGTAGGTTTGTGGTTGGGAGGGTGGTGAAAGAGCAGTTGTGGCAGGTGAATGGTCCTCTGGTGTTCGTCGGGGATGCGAGGTAGCATGCTGATGATTTACCAATGTTGAGAGAGCGAAGGGTGCTGGTGTTATAGCGGTGGCGGGTGCGGAGGTCATGGTTCGTTGTGCTGGGTGCGGTCCAGGCGCCCGCTGCGCAGTCGCAGAGTGACTGCAAGTATATAGAGGTGGGAGGGGGGAAGGGTTGGAGCAGAAAGTCAGAACAATGCAGCATGGAGTCCATGTAGCTTAAAAAGCGCCCTTTAATGCCATCCCCAGCTTTCAACGTTGACTTTAAATAAAGATTTCCTCTGGGAGGTTTTAGTTTAAATTTGGCTTAGAAGCACATAGGCTGAAATAACCAAGAGATGACCAGGCCAAGTGCTTCACCAAAGCCCCATTTAATCCTGCCGACTTTTTTACAAAGGGTTAACATACATAGCTTTTAGGTTTATTCTTTATATTAATAGATTTATGCAAACACACAACTACCTGTATTGACCTTAAAGTGATGGTAAATCCAAGAGTTAAACAAACGCTTGGATTTACCATCACTAAAAGTTAAGTGGAGATTAAGTGATGAGATATGTAAAAAAGGGTGCTAAACTCACCCTTTCCGGCTGCCCACAGCACATCGCTAGACTCAGCGACTCCGGCCGCCCACGCACATCGCTCTACAACAAATGAGGTGCTGCTTGCACCTCTAAACCAATATCCATGGTGCATACAGAGCACTTTCAGTTGACACACACGGCTATTGGTTCAGAGGTGCAAATGTCACCTCATTGAGGAGAGCGTTGTGCCGTGGGTGGCCGGAGCCGCTGAGTTTAGCACTGTGCAACTGCACAGAAAAGGTGAGTTTAGCGCCCTTTTTTACACATCTCATCACTTAAAGTCAGTTTGATTTTTAGTGATGGTAAATCCTAGTGTTTGTCTCTACGATAATCTATAAATTCTTTAAGATATTGTCTAAAGTATTTTAAGCTGGATTAAATAAATGGTGAGCACATTAAAATAAAGAAATGCACTTATCTACGGTACTTCAATCCCCATCTTGATATGTTTATAAACCACATACATCCCCCCCTCCTGAAACTTTGAAGTGTTAGGGCTGTAAGAGTTAGGAAAGGAATATGCCTGGGTGTAGTTTGAGTATTATAGCACATCCTCAGTAAATTTCCTGTTTTGTTTGGTTTGGTTCTTTTAATGTTCTGTAATTTAATTCTTTCTTTTTTTGTTGTTGTTGAAATCTTTTAATTGATTTTTCAGTTGGTGATCAAAATATACATATAACAAAGTCAATAACAGTAAAAATATAATAAACAATACAGTCTGCTTCTGAATACATTATGAATTGACAAAGAACGGTTGATAGTATTTGCAAATATCTTTCGGGAACCTTTTTGTTGAGCCATTGTCTTTCTTAATGTGGGATTAATGTTTATATGCATCGTGAAATTAGTTACAGCTTGGGTGAGGATACAATTCTACAAACAACCTCCTACCCATCTACATAAATATTCAACTCTAGTTCTGCTTAAGGAGGTCTCCCTACTCTTAAGAACTACCACTGTCGGGTCACCCGCCTCCCCAACCGTCAGATTGGTATTTCTTCTAGCTCTGTTTTCTTGTTCAATATACATAATATATAGCTCCCATTGTTGAATAAATCTGTTCTTCGTATTTAAGAGAGCAGCAGAGTCACTAGTCATGTTATAGTGGTATTCTATTTTCTTTTTAATATATTTAAATGAGGGAGGATCTACTTTCCAAAATCTAGCTATACAAATCCTCACTACGGTGCAGATCATAGCTATTAGTTTGTGGTGTCTTTTCAAATTCCCTTCTGGGGGAAAATGGAGTAAGGCCTGTTCCGTGGTAAGGTCTATTTCTGTTTCCAAAATTAAACTTAAAAATGCAGAGGTCATCTCCCATATCCTTTTCACCTTCTCACATTTCCACCACATGTGCAAGTATAACCCCATCTCTCCACATCCCCTATAACACGTGAGGGGTATCATCTAGGGAGTTAGCTAATCTGGTGGGGTATATGTACCATTTCTAAAGTACCATATGTAATTTTCTTTCAGCATTGCATTAGGAGAAAATGATAGGCCTCAGTTAATGTTCGTAACCCAGGTTTCTACCGTCCATGTCTTATTTAAGTCTTGTTCCCATTTAGTCATAATAGAATTCTTTTCCATAGCGTTCCCCCCCACTGAAAGTCGGGTAGAGTAGCGATATCAGGCCGCTTCTAGGATTTTTTGTGAGGCATAGTGACTCAAATATGGTGTTGGTCGAAGGTTTATCTGATCCTATTATCTCTTACTCTGGATTTAAGCTGTAGGTAGTAAAACCATTCATTTCGCTCAGGTGTACCCAATTCCATATATTGCTTACTGTAATTTCTTTTTTAGGGTCCATTTGAAATGCATTTAACTGTTTTACAAAGCTAGATGAAAGCATTCACTTATATATTAAATTAGGTTGTCTGGTTTCAAATAAGAAGACAGGCCTGGAGAATTCATTAGACATTCTTTTAATAGACAAAAAAAGCTTCCAGGCTTCTTCATGCCTCAAATGAACCTTTTTTTTTAAATACAATGATAAACGTACCAAACCTTCATGTACAAAGAGTCCCAGAAACGTATAACTTCTAAGCAAACTGAGTACAAATCACCCAGCTCACTGGAGAAGAGGGGTTTGTGTTACAAATGGGGAGATGCAATGGGTTGGATGGAGAAACAGGACCCAAATTAGAAGCATTGTAGAATAACATCTAGCCAAGCATAGCATCCTTTTATTCAAGTCAGAACCATTGTCTACTTTGTGTGTGTATATTTATGCATCCTTTTATTCAAGTCAGAACCATTGTCTACTTTGTGTGTGTATATTTATGCATCCTTTTATTCAAGTCAGAACCATTGTCTACTTTGTGTGTGTATATTTATGCATCCTTTTATTCAAGTCAGAACCATTGTCTACTTTGTGTGTGTATATTTATGCATCCTTTTATTCAAGTCAGAACCATTGTCTACTTTGTGTGTGTATATTTATGCATCCTTTTATTCAAGTCAGAACCATTGTCTACTTTGTGTGTGTATATTTATGCATCCTTTTATTCAAGTCAGAACCATTGTCTACTTTGTGTGTGTATATTTATGCTCTTGTTTTTAATTCTAGGAAATGAACAATGGATCCATGGTTCGAATAAGTATCCCAGACATTGCAACCTCTGAACTAGGTGAGTCTTTCTAATATAATACTGATCTTTGTTAGAAATTGTTGTTGCTCAATGTAATTGTCATACATATGATTGTGAATTTTTTTAATTTTTTTTGGTGTCATCCTTAAACCCTTATTCCAGACTTCTTAAATATATTTAAAATTCTCATATTATATATCGGCAAATCATGATTACATTGCAAACATGTGAATGCAAATACTGTTCTGTTAGCACAATTTGCACGGTTTTGTTACTTCAGATGAATCCATTGTGTAACGTGTGTTCCTTGTCTTCTTTGCTGTGGCCAATTAGAGGACACACACAAAATATATATATATATCCCTCAGTTTACGCCGGTGTTAGGTTCCAGAAGGAATGGTTGTAAATTGAAACCCAGTTTATAATGTAAGTCAATGGGAAGTAAGGGAGATAGGTTCCAGGCCCCTCTCAAAATTGTCATTAGTAACACCTAATACATTATTTTTAAAGCTTTGAAATGAAGACTTTAAATGCTAAACAGCATTATAAACCTAATAAAAGAATATATAATTAAACTAAGTTAAATGAACAAAAACATTTGCTAAACAGCACCTAATAAAATAATCACACAACACAGACTTCACTTGCATTTTTCTGCATACAGTTCTTTCTATGCATTCCAATCTGGACTGATTTAGAGACAGGAAGATCTTGTTCCTTTGAAATCTGCTCGATAGCTCAGGTCTGGTTAAACTGATTCATTTCAGCTTGCTTGGCTTTGCTGCAACACAAGCGGACAGCTCCACCTACTGGCTATTTTAATAAATGCACTGCTTCTCAGTGCTTTTCAATAGCAGTCACATGACTGAAAAAAAAAGGTTGTTATTCTGAAATGGTGTAAATTGAACCGTTGTAAAACGAGGGCCACCTGTGTATATGTATGTGTGTATATATATATATATATATATATATATAGTTGTGCCCTAGAGGGGCCAGAAAGCAAATTCTTTAACCTGTGGTAGCTGGTTTTGACAATTTGCAGCATTACGAAAAGCTTAGGTTACAGAATTTTCTTTTCCTTCTTAGCTGATGAGAATCCATAGCTTCATAACATGTGGGACATATTCCAGCCTATCAGGAGGAGGTCAAGAACCTCCCCTCTAGGGAGTGTGGGACTAAGCACAGTTTTAACGCAAAAAAGGTGATTAACCTCCCTTTAATTTCAGTGCAGTAGCTTCAGTCACTTTATATTAAACTACGCTAATGAACATAGCATCTATATAGCTAGGGGCTAATAAAGAAGTCATTTTGAACAGTGTACATCTGTATAACTTCCTCGCAAAGACAAACTGTGTGAGTGATGGCAGAGCTGTGGGTGTTCCCTGCTGCTGCTCAGCACTGTCTGCTGCAGTCTCCCTCTACAAAGTGCTTGTATAACATTGTAGCAAACAGTGCTGCCACATCATGCTCAAGATACGTGCATGCTACTGAGCCTACTTCATTGTCCCTTTAAATAAAGGAAATTAATAGAAAGCATGCTATTCGGTTGTTTTTGCTTTATTTGTAACAAAGCCTTAATTTATTTACCTTTCTTGTTACAGTTAAGAAGTGCCTGCAAGCCATTAAATATATACTCCCAAAAGAAATAGCCGTGCAGATGCTCGTTAAGTGGTACAATTCCCATAATGCACCTGGTGGCCCCAGCAATAACTCTGAGTGGAATTTGTTTGTAACTTGTCTGATGAATATGATGGGATACAACACTGACAGGCTTTCTTGGACACGCAACGTAAGCAGATTCTGCGGCAAAATATATTATAATGCTTATACAGTTATTTAAAAAAATATATATAATAATTTTGGATTTTATTTATCTTTGGCAATATAATACCTTTGTATCATAGTGCCAATATGTCTATCTCATTATTACTTTGGGCTGAAGGATTTAACTCCTTCAGGATGGATCCATCGGATCATAAACAAAAATATAAAAGTACAAAGCATATGATCGCGCTGATTGGCTCCTGGGGGATTGCCTGCGTTGCTAGGCACATCCCCCTGTCAGATCAATCAGTGTTTGTACACAAAAGGAAGCAGGATGCTGCAAAATTAGGATATTCCTTGCCGTCTTAAAGGGACAGTCTAGGCCAAAATAAACTTTCATGATTCAGATAGAGCATGTAATTTTAAACAATTTTCCAATTTACTGTTATCACCAATTTTGCTTTGTTCTCTTGGTATTCTTAGTTGAAAGCTTAACCTAGGAGGTTCATATGCTAATTTCTTAGACCTTGAAGCCCACCTCTTTCAGATTGCATTTGAACAGTTTTTCACCACTAGAGGGTGTTAGTTCACGTATTTCATATAGATAACACTGTGCTCGTGCACAAGAAGTTATCTGGGAGCAGGTACTGATTGGCTAGACTGCAAGTCTGTCAAAAGAACTGAAAAAAGGGGCAGTTTGCAGAGGCTTAGATACAAGATAATCACAGAGGTTAAAAGTATATTATTATAACTGTGTTAGTTATGCAAAACTGGGAAATGGGTAATATAGGGATTATCTATCTTTTAAAACAATAAAAATTCTGGTGTAGACTATCCCTTTAAGGGAATTAAAGCCCAACGCTGTTAGTACGGCATGGAACGTCCTAAGGATGTGAAGGGGATTAAGATAATATAAATTTTACTTAGAAATATTAACAATCAATAATGTAGTGCAGCTATAGTTTTAAACTATCAGGTCCCACTGAAAAAAAAGATACGTTAAAGGAGTACTTTTTGATTTTGTGTAGCATAATTTTTGCAGTATACTTGTATTACCTAAAATGTCAAATCTTTACAGTAGAGAACCAGTATAATCAATATTATATAAATATGCTTTTTTATGTTTTCATCTACTTGCCTGCAAAGGGCTCCAATGCACTTCTGTATATGTCTACATATGTGTATATATGTATTTATGTGTATATATGACTGTAAATACATATACACATAAAATACATAAATACATATATATGTACATACATATCCATCTTTAGACATGTATGTATCTCTGTTAAAGCCCTTTGCCTGCATTTTTCTGAGACAGCATAGCTTTGAGCCCTTATAACTTTTTTGTCCAATATTTTTTTGAATTACTAGTGTTATGAGTGTAACTATACTTGGTAATGTATTTTTTGTGTGTTTTGTGAACTGTTAACCAGAGCTCTGGGGATGCAGTAATCATTCTAGCGTAAATCACAATTGTGTTCCCTTTCAACTTGTAAGATGAGTGGTAAACCCAACGTGCAATAAGCCCCTTTTCACTCGTGACTTAACTGTTAACGTGACAGTCATAATCTGGCTCTTCGGGTTCTAATTTGTTAGAGCATGTTATTTTAAGACTAGCAACCCTGCACCCCTGTGTTTAATGCCAGCAAATGGGTTAATCACACAAAGTATAAGTACCGCTTGCAACCTGAAGAGCACTGTGTGTCTTGAGTTGAAACTATCACTGACCCAATCACAGACTCTGCTGTGTAACTAGCGCTATTGGTTGTATCAGCCTTTGTTCCTGAGCTTCTACTATATGTTTAACAAATTTGTGGGGGTTAAACACATAGAGGTGCAGGGTAAGTTTTCTACTATAATGGCCCTTTAATTGATAAAGAACTGTCACTTGATGCATCTTTTCTTCTCATTGAATCTCTCAATATGTATAGTTTAGGTTTTTTTCTTTCATGTAAGTGGCAAGAGTCCATGAGCTAGTGATGTATGGGATATACATTCCTACTAGGAGGGGGACAAAGTTTCCCAAACCTGAACATGCCTATAAATACACCTCCCACCACACACATACTTCAGGTTTTACAAACTTTGCCTCCCTGTGGAAGTGGTGAAGCAAGATGTGCTTGATTTTCTGCTGTGAAAGGTGCTTCTAAGCATTCTGAAGCCCAATTCCTCTGAGTACAGTGTTTGTCAGAGGGATGTGAAGGGAATATTGCTTGTTGATTTAGTGGTTTCACCCATGGGAAATCCTTTCAATGGCTCTCTGTAATCGGTAGCAGGGATTTATTCCTTGCCTCCCTTTTCAGATCGACGTTATACTCCTATACCATTACCTCTGCTCATATTTCTCTTGTAAGGTGTATCCAGTCCACGGATTCATCCTTTACTTGTGGGATATTCTCCTTCCCTACAGGAAGTGGCAAAGAGAGCACACAGCAGAGCTGTCCATATAGCTCCCCCTCTAGCTCCACCCCCCAGTCATTCTCTTTGCCGGCTCTAAGCACTAGGGTCTCTCTCGGGAGGGTAAAGTGAATGTGGTGTTAGAATTGTAGTTTTTATTATCTTCAATCAAAAGTTTGTTATTTTAAATGGTACCGGTTTGTACTATTTACTCTGTAGCAGAAAAGTGATGAAGATTTCTGCTGAGAGGAAAATGATTTTAGCATGTTGTAACTAAAATCCACTGCTGTTCCCACACAGGACTGAGGAGTACCAGAAAACTTCAGTTGGGGGGGAACGGTTTGCAGGGTAGTCTGCAATAAGGTATGTTCAGTCATTTATTTCTAGACAAGACTGAGATAATGCTAGAAGAGACTGACAATATCCCCATGAGGGGAGGGTAAGCTATGTTCACAAACTTAGTAAGGAATTGAATGCTTACATAACAGGGCTAATTATGCTGGTTGACACTAATTCAGGGCAATCGATTGTTTATCTAAGGAAAATATCGTTTGTAAGACACTTTGAAAGTCCTTTTGGGTTCTTTCTGGGGTTATTATCCACATGGCTAATTTTTATTCACTTAGGAGTGATTTCTTAGGCCTCACAGCTCCGGAGTAGAGGGGGAGGAGCCTAATTTCGCGCCTCAGATGCGCAGTTAGAATGGCATAGAAGTTCATGCTGCTTCACATGGAGGGTCCTGCTGCTGTTTGAGGGCCTAAAAGGAGCTATATTCCCCCAAATCTGATCCCTAAGGGCAGGTAGGGCCACAGCAAGGCTGTGGCAAGGTGCTGTAGTAATTTTAACCGGGTGTTGGCTTTAGGCTGCTCTGGTTTGGGCATTAAGGGGTTAATCGTTTTGATACTAGTGGTGCAATCTTACTAAGGCTTTAGGTACATACTGTGAAAATTTCAAAAATTTCAAAAGAATTGCTGCATTTTTCACTGTTTTGCAAAATTGTGTGCTCTTATCTCTTAAAGGCACAGTAACGTGTGTTTTTTATTTGATTAAAGTGATTCCAAGCCTGTTTGTGTATACTACTAGTCTGTTAAACATGTCTGACACCAAGGAAAATCCTTGTTCAATGTGTTTAGAAGCCATGGTGGAACCCCCTCTCAGAATGTGTCCCACTTGTACTGATATGTCTATACACTTTAAAGATCATATTGTTGCACTTAAGAATGTGGCCCAAGATGATTCTCAAACTCAAGGTAACGAGGGTAGCCCGTCTACCTCTCCCCAAGTGTCACAACCAGTTACGCCCGCTCAAGCGATGCCTAGTACCTCTAGTGCGTCTAACCCTTTTACAAGACTTAGCGGCAGTCATGGATAATTCTCTCACAGCCTTCTTATTTAAACTGCCCGTGTTACCCCCAAAGCGTGATAGCTCCGTTTTAAGAACAGATTATAAGCATTCTGACGCTTTGGTAGCCATATCCGATATACCCTCACAACGCTCTGAAGTGGGAGCGAGGGATTTGATGTCTGAGGGAGAAGTCTCTGATTCAGGAAGGGTTCCTTCTCAGACAGATTCAGATACATTGGCTTTTAAATTTAAACTAGAACACCTCCGCGTTTTGCTCAGGGAGGTATTAGCTACTCTGGATGACTGCGACCCTTTGGTGATCCCAGAGAAATTATGTAAAATGGACAAGTCCCTAGAGGTCCCTGTTTACACTGATGCGTTTCCGGTCCCTAAGAGGATTGCGGATATCGTTACTAGGGAGTGGGATAGACCAGGTGTTCCCTTTGTTCCCCCTCCTGTTTTTAAGAAAATGTTCCCCATATCTGACCCTGCGCGGGACTCGTGGCAGACGGTCCCTAAGGTGGAGGGGGCTGTTTCTTCACTTGCTAAACGCACAACCATACCAATTGAAGACAGTTGTGCTTTTAAAGACCCTATGGATAAGAAGTTAGAGGGTTTACTTAAGAAAATTTTTGTTCAACAAGGTTTTCTTCTCCAACCTTTTGCTTGCATTATTCCTGTAGCTACTGCAGCTGCTTTCTGGTTTGAGGCACTGGAAGACTCACTCCAGACGGAGACCTCTTATGAGGAAATTATGGATAGAATTAAGGCTCTAAAGCTAGCTAATTCTTTTATCACTGACGCTGCTTTCCAAATAGCTAAGTTAGCGGCGAAAAATTCAGGTTTCGCCATTTTGGCGCGCAGGGCGCTATGGCTAAAGTCCTGGTCGGCTGATGTGTCGTCTAAATCCAAGCTTTTGAATATCTCTTTCAAAGGAAAGACCCTCTTCGGGCCTGAATTGAAAGAGATTATTTCAGAAATCACCGGGGGAAAAGGCCATGCTCTCCCTCAGGACAAGTCCTTTAAGACAAAGAACAAAGCTAATTTTCGTTCCTTTCGTAATTTCAGGAGCGGCCCCGCTTCATCCTCTCCGGCTGCAAAGCAAGAGGGTAACGCTTCACAGCCCAAGGCAACCTGGAAACCTTACCAGGGCTGGAATAAGGGTAAACAGGCCAAAAAGCCTGCAGCTGCCACCAAGACAGCATGAAGGGGTAGCCCCCTATCCGGGACCGGATCTAGTAGGGGGCAGACTCTCTCTCTTCGCTCAGGCCTGGGCAAGAGATGTACACGATCCTTGGGCATTAGATATTGTATCCCAGGGATATCTTCTAGAATTCAAGGGCTCTCCTTCAAGGGGAAGGTTCCACATTTTTCGTCTGTCTACAGATCAGACAAAGAAAGAGGCGTTTTTACGCTGTGTAGAAGATCTACATACAATGGGAGTGATCCACCCAGTTCCAATTGCGGAACAAGGGTTGGGTTTTTACTCAAACCTGTTTGTGGTTCCCAAAAAAGAGGGAACTTTCAGATCCATCCTGGATCTAAAAATTCTAAACAGATTCCTCAGAATCCCATCATTCAAAATGGAGACCATTCGGACAATCTTACCAATGATCCAGGAAGGTCAATATATGACTACCGTGGATCTAAAGGATGCGTACCTACACATTCCTATCCACAAAGATCATCACCAGTTTCTCAGGTTCGCTTTTCTGGACAAGCATTACCAGTTTGTGGCTCTTCCCTTTGGCTTAGCCACTGCTCCCAGAATTTTCACAAAGGTGCTAGGGTCCCTCCTGGCGGTTCTAAGACCGCGGGGCATAGCAGTGGCGCCTTACCTAGACGACATCTTAATTCAGGCGCCGTCTTTCCAAAGAGCCAAGTCTCACACGGAGATTGTATTGGCCTTTGAGGTCTCATGGGTGGAAGGTGAACATAAAAAAGAGTTCTCTTTCCCCTCTCACAAGGGTTCCCTTCCTAGGGACTCTAATAGACTCGGTAGAAATGAAAATATTTCTGACGGAGGTCAGAAAGTTAAAACTCTTAACTACTTGCCGAGTTCTTCATTCCATTCCCCGGCCATCTGTGGCTCAGTGCATGGAGACAATCGGATTAATGGTAGCAGCAATGGACATAGTCCCTTTTGCTCGGATACACCTCAGACCACTGCAACTATGCATGCTCAAACAGTGGAATGGGGATTATGCAGATTTGTCTCCTCAAATTCAGTTGGACCAGGAGACCAGAGATTCTCTTCTCTGGTGGTTGTCTCAGGATCACCTGTCTCAGGGAATATGTTTCCGCAGGCCAGAGTGGATCGTTGTAACGACCGACGCCAGTCTGTTAGGCTGGGGTGCGGTCTGGGACTCCCTGAAAGCTCAGGGCTTATGGTCTCGGGAAGAAACACTTCTCCCGATAAACTTTCTGGAACTGAGGGTGATATTCAACGCTCTTCAGGCATGGCCTCAACTAGCTGCGGCCAAATTCATCAGACAACTGTAGCTTACGTCAATCATCAGGTGGGAACAAAGAGTTCCCTAGCGATGACGGAAGTAACCAAAATAATCAGGTGGGCGGAGGATCACTCCTGCCATTTCTCAGCAATTCACATCCCAGGAGTAGACAACTGGGAGGCGGATTTTCTAAGTCGTCAGACTTTTCACCCGGGGGAGTGGGAACTCCACCCGGAGGTTTTTGCCCAGCTGACTCAGCTATGGGGCACTCCAGAGTTGGATCTGATGGCGTCCCGTCAGAACGCCAAACTTCCTCTCTACGGGTCCAGGTCCCGGGACCCCAAGGCGGTATTGATAGATGCTCTAGCAGCGCCTTGGTCCTTCAATCTGGCTTATGTTTTTCCACTGTTTCCCCTTCTTCCTCGTCTGGTTGCCAGAATCAAGCAGGAGAAGGCTTCGGTGATTCTGATAGCGCCTGCGTGGCCACGCAGGACTTGGTATGCAGACCTAGTGGACATGTCATCTGTCCCACCATGGACACTGCCAATGAGGCAGGATCTTCTTATACAGGGCCCGTTCAAGCATCCAAATCTAGTTTCTCTACGTCTGACTGCTTGGAGATTGAACGCTTAATTCTATCAAAGCGTGGTTTCTCTGAGTCAGTTATAGATACTCTGATTCAGGCTAGAAAGCCTGTCACCAGGAAAATCTACCATAAGATATGGCGGAAATATCTTTGTTGGTGTGAATCCAAGGGTTACTCATGGAGTAAGATTAGGATTCCAAGGATATTGTCTTTTCTCCAAGAAGGATTGGAGAAAGGATTGTCAGCTAGTTCCTTAAAAGGACAAATATCTGCTCTGTCTATCCTTTTACACAAGCGTCTGGCAGAGGTACCAGACGTTCAAGCGTTTGCTCAGGCTTTAGTCAGAATCAAGCCTGTCTATAAACCGGTGGCTCCGCCATGGAGTCTAAATCTAGTTCTTTCAGTTCTTCAAGGGGTTCCGTTTGAACCTTTACATTCCATAGATATTAAGTTGTTATCTTGGAAAGTTTTGTTTTTAGTAGCTATCTCTTCTGCTCGAAGAGTTTCAGAATTATCTGCCTTACAGTGTGATTCACCTTACCTGGTGTTCCACGCAGATAAGGTAGTTTTGCGTACAAAACCTGGTTTTCTTCCTAAAGTTGTTTCTAACAAGAATATTAACCAGGAAATAGTTGTTCCTTCTCTGTGTCCTAACCCTTCTTCGAAGAAGGAACGTCTGTTACACAATCTTGATGTAGTTTGCGCTTTAAAGTTCTATTTACAAGCAACTAAGGATTTCAGACAAACATCTTCCTTGTTTGTTATCTATTCTGGTAAGAGGAGAGGTCAGAAAGCGACTGCTACCTCTCTTTCCTTTTGGCTGAAAAGCATCATCCGTTTGGCCTATGAGACTGCTGGCCAGCAGCCTCCTGAAACAATTACTGCTCATTCTACCAGAGCAGTGGCTTCCACATGGGCTTTTAAAAATGAGGCTTCTGTTGAACAGATTTGTAAGGCAGCGACTTGGTCTTCACGGCATACTTTCTCTTGTTAAGTGTGTTCAGTCCACGGGTCATCCATTACTTATGGGATATATTCTCCTTCCCAACAGGAAGTTGCAAGAGGATCACCCAAGCAGAGCTGCTATATAGCTCCTCCCCTCACATGTCATATCCAGTCATTCTCTTGCAACTCTCAACAAAGAAGGAGGTCGTGAGAGGAGTTAGGAGTTTTTTACTTAATTATTCTTCAATCAAAAGTTTGTTATTTTAAATGGCACCGGAGTGTGCTGTTTTTTCTCTCAGGCAGTATTTAGAAGAAGAATCTGCCTGCGTTTTTTATGATCTTAGCAGACGTAACTAAGATCCACTGGCTGTTCTCGCACATTCTGAGGAGTGGGGTAACTTCAGAAAAGGGAATAGCATGCAGGGTCCCCTGCAAATGAGGTATGTGCAGTAAAATATTTTCTAAGGAATGGAATTGACTAAGAAAACACTGCTGATACCCATATGATGTAAGTACAGCCTTAAATGCAGTAGTAGCGACTGGTATCAGGCTGATAAATGTATGTGCAGTAGAGTTATTTTCTAGGGAATAGAATTTGACTGAGAAAATACTGTTAATACTGAAATAATGTATGAGCCTTAACTGCAGTAGAAGCGACTGGTAGCAGGCTTAGTGTTAACTCTACATAACATTTGAAATGTTTGTTTAAAACGTTTACTGGCATGTTAATCGTTTTGTGAGGTACTTTGGTGATAAATCTTTTGAGGCATGATTTTTTTCCACATGGCTAACGTATATTTCTGCATAGAAACGGTTATATCAGGTCTCCCACTGTTGTAATATGAGTGGGAGGGGCCTTTTTTAGCGCCTTGTTGCGCAGTTAAAATTCAATCACAGTCTTCCTGCTTCTTCCTCCTTGATCCAGGACGTCTCCAGAGAGCTCAGGGGTCTTCAAAATTCATTTTTGAGGGAGGTAATCAGTCACAGCAGACCTGTGACAGTGTGTTTGACTGTGATAAAAACGTTAACTGTTAAATTGATTATCCGTTTTGGGTATTAAGGGGTTAATCATCCTTTTGCTAGTGGGTGCAATCCTCTGCTAATTTAATACATTTACTGTAAAAATGTGGTTGCTATAACTGAATTAGTTCATTGTTATTTCAACTGTGACAGTTTTTTGTGTTTTTAAAAAGCGCAGCAGCGTTTTTTATATTGCTTGTAAATTTATTGAAAGTATTTTCCAAGCTTGCTAGCCTCATTGCTAGTCTGTTTAAACATGTCTGACACAGATGAATCTGCTTGTTCATTATGTTTGAAAGCCAATGTGGAGCCCAATAGAAATATGTGTACAAATTGTATTGATGTTACTTTAAATAAAAGTCAGTCTTTACCGGTAAAGAAATTATCACCAGACAACGAGGGGGAAGTTATGCCGCCTAACTCTCCTCACGTGTCAGTACCTTCGCCTCCCGCTCAGGAGGTGCGTGATATTGCGGCGCCAAGTACATCAAGGCCCTTACAAATCACTTTGCAAGACATGGCTAATGTTATGACAGAAGTATTATCTAAATTGCCTGAGTTAAGAGGCAAGCGCGATAGCTCTGGGTTAAGGACAGAGCGCGCTGATGATATGAGAGCCATGTCTGATACTGCGTCACAATTTGCAGAACATGAGGACGGAGAGCTTCATTCTGTGGGTGACGGATCTGATCCAGGGAGACCGGATTCAGAAATTTCACATTTTAAATTTAAGCTTGAGAACCTCCGTGTATTGCTAGGGGAGGTGTTAGCGGCTCTGAATGATTGTGACACGGTTGCAATCCCAGAGAAATTATGTAGGCTGGATAAATACTATGCGGTATCGGTGTGTACTGACGTTTTTCCTATACCTAAAAGGCTTACAGAGATTATTAGCAAGGAGTGGGATAGACCCGGTGTGCCCTTTTCCCCTCCTCCGATATTTAGGAAAATGTTTCCAATAGACGCCACCACATGATACTTATGGCAGACGGTCCCTAAGGTGGAGGGAGCAGTTTCTACTTTAGCTAAGCGTACCACTATCCCGGTGGAGGATAGTTGTGCTTTCTCGGATCCAATGGATAAAAAATTAGAAGGTTACCTTAAGAAAATGTTTGTTCAACAAGGTTTTATATTACAGCCCCTTGCATGCATTGCGCCTGTCACTGCTGCGGCGGCATTCTGGTTTGAGTCTCTGGAAGAGGCTATTCGCACAGCTCCATTGGATGAGATTATGAACAAGCTTAAAGCACTTAAGCTAGCTAATGCATTTGTTTCGGATGCCGTTGTGCATTTAACCAAACTAACGGCTAAGAACTCCGGATTCGCCATCCAGGCGCGCAGAGCGCTATGGCTTAAATCCTGGTCAGCAGACGTGACTTCTAAATCTAAATTGCTTAATATTCCTTTCAAAGGGCAAACCTTATTCGGGCCCGGCTTGAAAGAAATTATTGCTGACATTACTCGAGGTAAGGGTCACACCCTTCCTCAGGACAGGGCCAAATCAAAGGCCAAACAGTCTAATTTTCGTGCCTTTCATAATTTCAAGGCAGGAGCAGCATCAACTTCCTCCGTTCCAAAACAGGAAGGAACTGTTGCTCGTTACAGACAGGGTTGGAAAGGCAACCAGTCCTGGAACAAGGGCAAGCAGGCCAGAAAGCCTACTTCTGCCCCTAAGACAGCATGAAGAAAGGGCCCCCTATCCGGAAACGGATCTAGTGGGGGGCAGACTTTCTCTCTTCGCCCAGGCTTGGGCAAGAGATGTCCAGGATCCCTGGACGTTGGAGATCATATCTCAGGGATACCTTCTGGACTTCAAAGCTTCTCCTCCACAAGGGAGATTTCACCTGTCAAGGTTATCAACAAACCTAATAAATAAAGAGGCATTTCTACAATGTGTACAAGACCTCTTAGTAATGGGAGTGATCCACCCAGTTCCGCGGATGGAACAAGGGCAAGGTTTTTACTCAAATCTGTTTGTGGTTCCCAAGAAAGAGGGAACCTTCAGACCAATCTTGGACCTAAAGATCTTAAACAAGTTCCTAAGGGTTCCATCGTTCAAAATGGAAACTATTCGAACCATCCTACCCATGATCCAAGAAGGTCAGTATATGACCACAGTGGACTTAAAGGATGCCTACCTTCACATACCGATTCACAAAGATCATTATCGGTACCTAAGATTTGCCTTTCTAGACAGGCATTACCAGTTTGTAGCTCTTCCCTTCGGGTTAGCTACGGCCCAGAGAATTTTTACAAAGGTTCTGGGCTCGCTTCTGGCAGTGCTAAGACCGCGAGGCATAGCGGTGGCTCCGTACCTAGACGACATTCTGATACAAGCGTCAAGTTTTCAAAATGCAAAGTCTCATTCAGAGATAGTTCTAGCATTTCTGAGGTCGCATGGATGGAAAGTGAACATGGAAAAGAGTTCTCTATTACCACTCACAAAGGTTCCCTTTCTAGGGACTCTTATAGATTCTGTAGAGATGAAGATTTACCTGACGTAGTCCAGGTTATCAAAACTTCTAAATGCTTGCCGTGTCCTTCATTCCATTCCAAGCCCATCAGTAGCTCAGTGCATGGAAGTAATCGGCTTAATGGTCGCGGCAATGGACATAGTGCCATTTGCGCGCCTACATCTCAGACCGCTGCAATTATGCATGCTAAGTCAGTGGAATGGGGATTACTCAGATCTGTCCCCTCTACTAAATCTGGATCAGGAGGCCAGAGATTCTCTTCTCTGGTGGTTATCTCGGGTCCATCTGTCCAAAGGAATGACCTTTCGCAGGCCAGATTGGACGATTGTAACAACAGATGCCAGCCTGCTAGGCTGGGGCGCAGTCTGGAACTCCCTGAAGGCTCAGGGATCGTGGACTCAGGAGGAGAAACTCCTCCCAATAAACATTCTGGAATTAAGAGCAATATTCAATGCTCTTCTAGCTTGGCCTCAGTTAGCAACACTGAGGTTCATCAGATTTCAGTCGGACAACATCACGACTGTGGCTTACATCAACCATCAAGGGGGAACCAGGAGTTCCCTAGCGATGTTAGAAGTCTCGAAGATAATTCGCTGGGCAGAGTCTCACTCTTGCCACCTGTCAGCGATCTACATCCCAGGCGTGGAGAACTGGGAGGCGGACTTTCTAAGTCGCCAGACTTTTCATCCGGGGGAGTGGGAACTTCACCCGGAGGTCTTTGCTCAACTGATTCTTCGTTGGGGCGAACCGGAACTGGATCTCATGGCATCTCGCCAGAACGCCAAGCTTCCTTGTTACGGATCCAGGTCCAGGGACCCGGGAGCGGTGCTGATAGATGCACTAGCAGCCACTTGGGTTTTCAACATGGCTTATGTGTTTCAACCGTTTCCGTTGCTGCCTCGACTGATTGCCAAGATCAAACAGGAGAGAGCATCGGTGATTCTGATAGCGCCTGCGTGGCCACGCAGGACCTGGTATGCAGACCTAGCGGACATGTCGTCCTGTCCACCATGGTCTCTGCCTCTGAGGCAGGACCTTCTAATTCAGGGTCCTTTCAACCATCCAAGCCTAATTTCTCTGAGGCTGACTGCATGGAGATTGAACGCTTGATTCTATCAAAGCGTGGTTTCTCGGAGTCGGTTATTGATACATTAATACAGGCTCGGAAACCTGTTACCAGAAAAATTTACCATAAGATATGGCGTAAATATTTATATTGGTGTGAATCCAAGAGTTACTCATGGAGTAAGGTTAGGATTCCTAGGATATTGTCTTTTCTACAAGAGGGTTTAGAAAAGGGCTTATCTGCTAGTTCATTAAAGGGACAGATTTCTGCTCTGTCTATTCTTTTACACAAACGTCTGGCAGAAGTTCCAGACGTTCAGGCTTTTTGTCAGGCTTTAGCTAGGATTAAGCCTGTGTTTAAGACTGTTGCTCCGCCGTGGAGCTTAAACTTAGTTCTTAAAGTTCTCCAAGGTGTTCCGTTTGAACCCCTTCATTCCATTGATATTAAGCTGTTATCTTGGAAAGTTCTGTTTTTGATGGCTATTTCCTCGGCTCGAAGAGTCTCTGAGTTATCTGCCTTACATTGTGATTCTCCTTATCTGATTTTCCATTAAGACAAGGTAGTTCTGCGTACTAAACATGGGTTCTTACCTAAGGTAGTTTCTAACAGGAATATCAATCAAGAGATTGTTGTTCCATCATTATGTCCTAATCCTTCTTCAAAGAAGGAACGACTTTTGCATAATCTGGACGTAGTCCGTGCCCTGAAGTTCTATTTAAAGGCAACTAAAGATTTTCGGCAAACTTCTTCCCTGTTTGTCGTTTATTCTGGACAGAGGAGAGGTCAAAAGGCTTCGGCCACCTCTCTCTCTTTTTGGCTTCGTAGCATAATACGTTTAGCCTATGAGACTGCTGGACAGCAGCCCCCTGAAAGAATTACAGCTCATTCCACTAGAGCTGTGGCTTCCACCTGGGCCTTTAAGAATGAGGCCTCTGTTGAACAGATTTGCAAGGCTGCAACTTGGTCTTCACTTCATACCTTTTCAAAATTTTACAAATTTGACACTTTTGCTTCTTCGGAGGATGTTTTTGGGAGAAAGGTTCTACAGGCAGTGGTTCCTTCTGTTTAAAGTTCCTGCCTTGTCCCTCCCATCATCCGTGTACTTTAGCTTTGGTATTGGTATCCCATAAGTAATGGATGACCCGTGGACTGAACACACTTAACAAGAGAAAACATAATTTATGCTTACCTGATAAATTTATTTCTCTTGTAGTTTGTTCAGTCCACGGCCCGCCCTGTCTTTTTTGAGGCAGATCTAAATTTTAATTGAAACTCCAGTCACCACTGCACCCTATAGTTTCTCCTTTCTTGTCTTGTTTCGGTCGAATGACTGGATATGACATGTGAGGGGAGGAGCTATATAGCAGCTCTGCTTGGGTGATCCTCTTGGGAAGGAGAATATATCCCATAAGTAATGGATGACCCGTGGACTGAACACACTACAAGAGAAATAAATTTATCAGGTAAGCATAAATTATGTTTTTTCAAAATTTTACAAATTCTATACTTTTGCTTCTTCGGAGGCTTTTTTTGGGAGAAAGGTTTTGCAAGCAGTGGTGCCTTCCGTTTAAGGTACCTGTCTTGTTCCCTCCCTTCATCCGTGTCCTAAAGCTTTGGTATTGGTATCCTACAAGTAAAGGAGGAATCCGTGGACTGGATACACCTTACAAGAGAAAACAGAATTTATGCTAACCTGATAAATTACTTTCTCTTGTGGTGTATCCAGTCCACGGCCCGCCCTGGCAATTAAGTCAGGTAAAAATTTACCACTGCACCCTATGTCACCACTGCACCCTATGGTTTCTCCTTTTTCTTCCTAACCTTTGGTCGAATGACTGGGGGGTGGAGCTAGAGGGGGAGCTATATGGACAGCTCTGCTGTGTGCTCTCTTTGCCACTTCCTGTAGGGAAGGAGAATATCCCACAAGTAAAGGATGAATCCGTGGACTGGATACACCACAAGAGAAAGTAATTTATCAGGTAAGCATAAATTCTGTTTTTTCAGTATTGGTTTGGCTGTCTGCTATATGTGGATGTGTGTCTTCCGATAAGTATGTATAATTTTTTTGAGACACTATGTTTTTTGAGACACATCTATGTTTGGCGCTTTGTTATAAAGTTTTAAATATATGTATTTGCTTATATTTGCAAAGAGTCAGGTCTATGTATATTTCCCTTTTCTGCAGACTATCAGTTTCAGTATGGAATTTGTTTTGTGAAGATTATTTTAAAAAAAAATTCTTACCTGGGTTTCCAGATTCTTTCAATTTGACTTTGTTTTCCAAATTTTTGCGGGCAAATTAAGCTTGTGGGTACACAAAATGCCGTTTTTTATGGCGTAATTTTTGGCGTAAAATTGTGTCTAAGATGACATAAGTTTAGTCATTTCCTGTGTCTTTGTGGACGTGAGTTGTTTGGGCACGAAGTCACGCTTGTTAGGACGCTAGTTGCGTCATTTCCTGATGTTATCTTTGACTTCCTTTTTGCGTCATGCGTTATACTTGGCGCCAAAAATCTTTTTTGTATATTACCCCTCTTCCTTTAATGCTTCTGTTTCTCTTCATATTAAGAGCTATGATGCTTATTTGTTTGCATCTTACTTTAGCGTAAGCATTTTTTCCCATTCCTGAAACTGCTATGAGGAAATTTGGATATTTTGTTTCAATGTTTTTTTTCTTTTTACATTTTGCAAGATGTCTCAATCTGATCCTGCCTCTGATGTTGCTGTACAAATCATGCTGCATGAACACAGTTCTACCAAAGCTAAGTGTGTCTGTTGTAAATTAACTGATGTTATTTCTTCAGCCCAATTATGTGGCATCTGTCATGATAAGCTTTTGCATGCTGATAATGTTTCTATTAGTACTAATACATCGTTTGTTGTTCTTTCAACGTCTAATGTACCTGATATTCCTGCAGATGTAAAGAATTATATTGCTGCAGCTATAGATAAGACTATGTCTGCTATTCCACCTTCAAATAAACGTAAAAGGTCTTTCAAAAACTTCTCATAATTCTGATAAAATTTGTATTGACCGACAGCATACAGAAATGTCCTCTGCTGATAAGGTTATCTTCTGGTTCAGAAGATCCTGATTCAGATTCTGAAATTGACAAATCTTCCTATCTGTTTAAGGTTGATTATATTTGTTCTTTATTAAAGGAAGTTCTGGTTACTTTTGGTATTGAAGAGTCTAGTCCTCTTGATAATAAAGCCAGTAAACGTTTAAATACTGTTTTTAAACCTCCTAAGGTTGCACCTGAGGTTTTTCCTGTTCCAGATGCTGTTTCTGATATGATTACTAAAGAACGGTCTAAGTCTGGTTCTTCTTTCAATCCTTCTTCTAGGTTTAAGAAGTCGTATCCTTTACCTGTGGCTAATTTAGAGTTTTGGGGAAAAGTTCCTAAGGTTGATGGGGCTATTTCTACTCTTGTCAAATGTACTACTATTCCTATGGAAGATAGTACTTCTTTTAAGGAACCTTTAGATAGGAAGATTGAATTTTATCTTAGAAGAGCATATTTACATTCTGGCTATTTTCTTAGACCTGCTATTTCTATGGCTGATGTGGCTGCTGCTTCAACTTTTTGGTTGTACAGTTTAGCCCGGTTGGTATCAGATCATGATTAGTCCAACATTTATTCTTCTGCTTCAACATGCTAATCATTTCATTTGTGATGCTATATTTGACATTATTAAAATCAATGTTAAATCTATGTCTTTAGCTATTTTAGCCAGGAGAGCTTTATAGCTTAAATCTTGAAATGCTGACATGGTGTCTAAATCTAGATTACTATCTCTATCTTTCCAGGGTAAGAATTTATTTGGTTCTCAATTGGATTCTATTATTTCCACTATTATTGGAGGGAAGGGAGTTTTTTTACCTCAAGATAAAAAGTCTAAGGGTAGATTTAAGGCTCCTAATCATTTTCGTTCCTTTCGTCAGAATAAGGAACAAAAGTCTACTCCTTCCCCTAAGGCCTCTGGTTCCAATTGGAAACCATCTTCAAATTGGAATAAAACCAAGCCTTAGAAATGACCAAATCCAGCCCCCAGGACTGCATGAAGGTGCTCAATCCAGTTCAGCTGGTGGGGGGCATATTGAAATTGTTTCAGGAAAATTGGTCAGGTTCTGTTCAAAATCAGTGGATTCAGAATATTGTGTCTCAAGGGTATCAATTAGGTTTTAGAATAAGGCCTCCCATGGGAAAATTCTTTCTCATGCTCCAACAAATCTTGTGAAAGTTCAGGATTTTCTGAAATGTGTTTCAGATCTAGAGCTTTCAGGAGTAATTATTCCAGTTCCTCTACAGGAACAGGGTTTGGGGTTTTATTCAAATCTATTCATTGTCCCAAAGAGAGAATTCTTTCAGACCAGTTCTGGATCTGAAACTTTTAAATCGTTTTGTTTCAAGATGGTGACTATAAGGACTACTCTGCCTTTTGTTCAGCAAGGGCATTTTATGTCCACAATAGACTACAGGGATGCTTATCTTCATATTCCAATTCATCCAGACCACTATCAGTTTCTGAGATTCTCTTTTCTAGACAAGCATTTACCAGTTTATCGCTCTTCCATTTGGCCTAGCAACAGCTCCAAGAATCTTTTTGAAAGGTTGTCGGTGCCCTTCTATCTGTAATCAGAGAGCAGGGTATTGCGGAGTTTCCTTATTTGGGTGATATCTTGGAACTAGCTCAGTCTTTTCATTTAGCAGAATCTCACACAAAACAACTAGTGTGGTTTCTTCAAAGGCATGGTTGGAGGATCAATTTACTAAAGAGTTTCTTGATTCCTCAAATAAAGGTCACCTTTTTAGGTTTCCAGATAGATTCAGTGTCCATGACTCTGTCTTTTAACAGACAAGAGGCAAATGAAATTGGTTTTAGCTTGTCTAAACCTTCAGTCTCGATCATTCCCTTCAGTGGCTATGTGCATGGAAGTTTTAGGTCTTATGACTGCAGTATCGGACGCAACCCCTTTTGCTCGTCTTCATATGAGACCTCTGCAGCTTTGCATGCTGAATCAATGGTGCAGGGATTATACTCTGATATCACAATTGATATACTTAAATCCCAACATTCAACTCTCTGTCTTGGTGGTTGGACCTTCATCGGATTATTAAAGGGTCCTCTCTTGTTTGTCCTTCTTGGACTGTGATCTCAACAGATGCAAGTCTTACAGGTTGGGGAGCTGTCTGGTGGTCTCTGACAGCACAAGGAGTTTGGAATCCTCAAAAAGCGAGGTTACCAATCGACATCTTAGATTTCCGTGCTATCTTCAGAGCTCTTCAGGCTTGGCCTCTATTAAAGAGAGAACTTTTCATTCGTTTTCAGAAAGACAATATCACAACTGTGGCATATGTCAATCATCAAGGAGGGACTCAGTTTTTTTTAGCAATGAAGGAAGTATCTTGGATACTTTCTTGGGCGGAGTCCAACTCTTGTCTAATTTCTCGATTTATATTCCAGGTGTAGACAATTGGGAAGCGGATTATCTCAGTCGTCAGACTTTGCATCCAGGGGAGTGGTCTCTCCATCCAGATGTTTCAGCAGATTGTACAGATGTGGGGTCTTCCAGAAATAGATCTGATGGTGGATGCATTAGCAGTTCCCTGGTTTTACCAACCTGCTTACATTTTTCCACCTCTAGTTCTTCTCCCAAGGGTGATTTCCAAGATCATAATGGAACAATCTCATGTGTTTGTGATAGCACTTGCAAGGCCTCACAGGTTCTGGTATGCGGCTCTTGTCCGGATGTCCAGTTGCCAGCCTTGGCCACTTCCTTTAAGGCCAGACCTTCTGTCTCAAGGGCCGTTTTTCCATCAGGATCTCAAATCTCTAAATTTGAAGGTATGGAAATTGAACGCTTAGTTTTTAGTCATAGAGGTTTCTCTGACTCAGTAATTGACACTATGTTACAGGCTTGTAAGTCTGTTTAGAGGAAGATTTATTATCGGGTTTGGAAAACCTATTTTTCATGGTGCTCCTCTCATAATTTTTCTTGGCATTCTTTTAGAATTCCTCGCATTTTACAGTTTATTCAGGATGGTTTGGATAAGGGCCCAGAGGCAGAACTTTTTTGACTTTCTGAGATTGTTTTAGTGAAAAATTTTAAATTGGGCAATCACACTAAAGCAGTTCAACTTCAGTGTGTTGATTAACTAGAGAATAAAGTAATTTTAAAAGTTTTATAATATATTGCAGCAGTTGAATATTGGATTGCAAATTAGCTGCAGACAAACAAATACATTGTAAAAAGTCTCTTGAATACATTGGTTTCATTTTCTCTTAGTCTAACATAGAAATGTTGTAATAAAAAAGATGTATTGCTCATAAGAATGTTTTACATTCAGAAAAAAAGGCTTTGCAGTCTGGGAAAGGCTAGGTGGCGGGCTTGAAAAAATCTGGGAACCAGTCAACAATCAATGCTCTGCTGCTTTGCTGCTCTCCTGGATATTTCACTGTTCACTTCAAACAGCACTTTGCTGTGAATGTACTGTGTTAAGGAAAACTTGCACAGTGCAGCCAGAACACAGCTGTTTCAAGAGAAAAGCCCTGATGTGACGCAGAGCTGAAAAGTTAAAGCAGTAACAGTTCCTGCATGTGTCCTGTTCTTTCTGCAGACATGCTGCATTTTCTGCGTTGGGGGATAAGGGTTTGTCTGCAAATACTTTGAAGGGACAATACTCTGCTCTTTCTGCCTTATTTCATAGAAAGATTGCTAAACTTCCTGATATTCACAGTTTTGTTTAGGCTTTGGTTCGTATCAAACCTGTTATGAAGTCTATTTCTCCTCCTTGGAGTCTTAATTTTGGTTTTAAGAATTAGCAGGCTCCTCCTTTTGATCATATGCATTCTTTGGATATTAAACTACTTTCTTGTTATTTATTTTGGCTATCTCTTCTGCTAGAAGAGTTTGAGTTGTCTGCTCTCTTGTGAGTCTCCTTATCTGATATTTCATCAAGATAAAGCGGTTTTACGGACTTCATTTAAATTTTTGCCTAAGGCTGTGAATTCTAACAACATTAGTATGGAAATTGTTGTTCCTTCCTTGTGTCCTAATCCTAAGAATTCTCTTTAGAGATCTCTACATTCTTTGGATGTGGTAAGAGCTTTGAAATACTATGTTGAAGTTTCTAAGGATTTCAGAAAGTCTTCTAGTCTATTTGTTATTTTCTCTGGTTCCAGGAAAGGTCGGAAAGCCTCTGCCATTTCTTTGGCATCTTGGTTGAAACTTTTGATTCACAAGGCTTATTTGGAGGCAGGACTGTCTCCGCCTCAGAGAATTGCTGCTCATTCTGCTAGATCAGTTGCCACTTCTTGGGCTTTCAAGAATGGAGCTTCAGTTGATCAGATTTGCAAAGCAGCAACTTGGTCTTCTTTGCATACATTTACTAAATTTTACCTTTTTTTTTTTACGTATATTTGCTTCTTCAGAAGCAGTCTTTGGTAGAAAAGTTCTTCAGGCAGCTGTTTCAGTTTGATTCTCTTTGCCTATGATTTGAGTTTTTTGAAATTTAAGAAAACTTAATTATTATTTGGATTTAATTTTTTCAGCGGAAGTAGCTGTTTTTATTTTTTCCCTCCCTCTCTAGTGACACTGTGGATTTCCAAATCTTGGGTATTTTATCCCATACGTCACTAGCTCATGGACTCTTGCCAATTACATGAAAGAAAACATAATTTATGTAAGAACTTACCTGATATATTAATTTCTTTCATAGTGGTAAGAGTCCATGAGACACACCCTTTTTTTGGTGGTTATGATTTTTTTTGTATAAAAGCACATTATTTTTTCCAGTTCCTCTCTTTTTGTATGCCTTTTTACACCTCACTACTTGGCTATACGTTAAAACTGAAGTATTTGTGTGGTGGTAGGTGTATTTATAGGCTTTTTGAGGTTTGATAAACTTTGCCCCCTCCTGGTAGGAATGTATATCCCATACGTCACTAGCTCATGGACTCTTGCCACTATGAAATTAATGAATTTATCAGGTAAGTTCTTACATAAATTATGTTTTTGCTTTGTTTTTAAGCTTGACTTTGAGGGATCTCTGTCTCCAGTGATTGCTCCTAAGAAAGCCCGTCCGTCTGAGACAGGATCAGAAGAGGTATTTAATTTTTTCAAATGTTAGTAAGGCTTTACCTTTTATAATGATTAGAGATTTATTACTCTGTACTTCCACATCTTATTTTATCAATGTACTATTTTTTTCTGGAGTTTGCTTTTATATGCTGACACTGTACATTTTGTGATTTTATATATATATATATATATATATATATATATATATATATATATATATATATATATATATATATATATATAAAATTAAATTCTCCCTGCTAGATATCCCTTGGCTTTACTTTGTTGATTCTTCCTTTTAGGACTGGGAGTATCTTATACATTCAGACTATCATCGAAATGTTGAGAATCACTTTTTAGCGAAAGCTTTGAAGTTGGATCCTTTGGAAGTTCCACTACCAAATGATGATATTCAGTATGTCCAAAATTTGGACTCCACAGCACTTCTTTTCAGCCACATACCTGCAATTTTCTATGTTCTTCATCTGACCTATGAGGAGCTAAAATTGAACACTTTAATGGGAGATGGGGTCCGCTCTTTGGTGGTTCTGCTTGTACAGCTGGCTAGGTGATTATATTTAGAAATCCTTTTATTTCTTCAACATATATTCAGTAAAACATTTTTAAAGATCTCTAAATTGTGGTTCTAAATCTGATGTATTTTTATCAAATATAATTTAATATAATTTTTATAGTAAAAGCTACTAAACCATTACGACTGAGTGAAATAAACACTGAAAGGTCCTCCATTATTGGAAATAGTTTATTAGGAGCTAAATTATATGTTGAGATAAGATGAATATATACAGGGGTATATATACAGTATGTGTATGTATATATGTATATATGTGTGTATATATATATATATACACAGTATATATATATATATATATATATATATATATATATATATATATATATATATTAGGGATGCACCGAAATGAAAATTCTGGACCGAAACCGAAAATTCAGGATGCCCTTGGCCGAAAACCGAAACCGAAAATGACCTTTTTCCCAAATGATTTTAAAATAGGTTTTTTCTATAATTGTATTAATAATATTAGACTTTTTAATGAATTTAATTACTCTAAAATGAAAAACTACAAGCCATTAAAATAAATAACCACACTTTTATTGAAAGTAACTCACCAAAATTAGACAGAAAATAAACTTAATAAAATATATATATCTCAAATAGTCCAATTTTTACAGGACATCTCTAGCTATAATAAACCAATATGGGCAACACCAATAACTAAATATAAGAATCACATTGAATAGTATGAATACGTTGCCAAATTGTCTGTTTGCTGTTTGCTTTGTCTCTCTATCCAAGATTAGCCATCTTTCAGCAGGAGGAGGAAAAGATGAGGGAGATAGTGAATGGTTACTGGTTCAAACCCTTTATGCACAATTCACTATGGTGTGGTCTGTTATATGCCATTTAAAGGCTATATGGGAGTATCCTTAGACTTGGCCAAAAGATGTATCGGGGGGGGGGGGGGGGGCTGTATTTCTTACATGAAATAGGCCTGTGTTTTAGAAAATCTATTACCAGTTATGACACCACACAAATAATTATACATTTTGATCTACAGTAAATCCTGGGAAACCTATAACCCATATTTTTATTGCCCTAAACTTTTTTCATTGTTTACAGTGTTTGATTCTTTTATTGCAAAATACTTATATTAAAGGGCCATTTTTGTGAAGCAAAAAATTATGTACTCTAATTCATTAAATAATGTATTTTTTTTTATTTTCAGTAGAATGTCCCTTTAAAGGGACTGTAAACAACTTGTAATTACAGCACTTTTCTGTTGTTCATTGTTGGGCAAGTCTTAACATTTTTCCATTTGCCTTATTTGTAGGAGCCAATCTTGGCTAAATTGCATGAAAAGGGGTCAAAATTAACATAAATAATAAAAATATATGTAGTTTTATTATACTTAAACATTTCATATATATTTCGTATAAATAAAGGTGTCCCTTTTAATCACTATAGTCACCAATGAGAAGAACTTGATTATTTTTTTTTGCCTTTAACTAAGAATAAATAACAAACGCCCTTTTTCTGGGAAACATTAGATTGTTAGATTGGATTCTTTAATGAAGGGTCCATTTATTATTTCCTATAAAATGCACACGGTACAAATTATTTGTTGAGAAAATGTTAGTCTGGGAAGCCTGCTTCTTCGGTTATTTGTATACCAACAGACCAACATTTATTTATTTATTTATAAAATATTTTACCAGGAAGGATACATTGAGATTTCTCTCGTTTTCAAGTATGTCCTGGGACATACCATTTCAAAAGCTTCAATTTTAGACAATCAGTGCAAAATGTCTGGCAAAGACAATATATTGTTACGCTTTGGTGATGTTTAGTTCAGGTTAAATTTTGTTTAAATTGAAGTATAGATGAAGTGTCCAATGGTAAACCAGTTTCAAAATGTCACTTGTTAAAGGGCCATGATACCCAAATGTTGAAACACTTGAAAGTGATGCAGCATAGCTGTAAAAAGCTGACTAGAAAATATCACCTGAATATCTCTATGTAAAAAAGTAAGGTATTTTACCTCAAAAATTCCTCGATAGCCACATCCCATTGTAAAGAACTTCTAAGCAGCAAATCAGTATGTCTGTCCCGGGACAGCTAAGGGAGTGAGCTTACGTGCACACTTATCTTATTTCCCTATTCAGTTTAATTAAGTTTTACTATGGAATCTCATGAGAGTTAAATGAAATCTCATGAGATCACAGTAAAAGAGTTCATGACCTCAGCACTGCTGATGCTGATTGGCTGCTGTTCATTTCTTAATTTTTTTTTTTTTTTTTTTTACCTGTTGCTGAGCAACAGCTGAAGTATATTTTTTTACACAGAACTTACTCTGCTGAGCTGAGGAAATTGTGAGGTAAAATATCTTCTTTTCTTTCTAATGACACAATGAGTCCATGGATCATCTAATTACTATTGGGAATATCACTACTGCCCAGCAGGAGGCGGCAAAGAGCACCACAGCAAAGCTGTCAAATATCACCTCCCTTCCCCAGTCATTCTCTTTGCCTATGTTAGAGCAAGGAAGTGGTAAAGTTAGGTGTTAGTAAAAGATTCTTCAAGCAAGATTTTATTATTTTTTAAGTAGTGCAAGATTGTGCTGCTTTGTACTATGGTGTAGCCGTAGTCCATATCAGTCTCTTCAGAAGAGCAGTGGTGGCTTTAAAGCAATGGGAAATTGTGGGACATAATTCTAAGGGGGAGTTCGTTTCTTTTTTAATTTGCTCCACTTTGGTTGTTTAAATGTTAACAATAGTTAACTATAGCTTTATTCTTCTATAATTACTCTGAGCCTTAGGGCTTTTAGATATATTCAAATAATTACCTTTTAAAAATATATCACTTGGGTAAGCGAGCTACGCTACCCCTAGCTGATTCAGTTTTTGTGGAAAAGGTGTAATTTTATATTTAATATCAGATTTCTAAAAATAACATCACCTAGTCTAATATATCAGCTGTATTGATTAAAATACAGTTTCACAGCTGGTTGGCGAATTGTGCTACCGGCTCTGTAGGAAATATTGTTAAACTGTTGGTCTTTAAGATATATTTTTAAGCATTTATCTTAATAATAATCTGTTGGATTAAGCAAGTTGTGTTACTACCGCCATACTAAGACCATTTTTTATAACCAAATTAATATCACAGTGGTAACACTACTCAACCTGATATATTAGTAGCAATATGCAAGCCATTAACACAGCTGAAAAGTAATCTTCTTGTTACTGAATTGTAATAAAGAATATAACTATTGTTTCAAGTCAATAATAGATGCTGCAGTACTTTTTTCCATCAATCTTAGCCTTACCTTACAACATATGTTACAAAACATACGCTAGTTGAATATAATCAGTGGTATACAGCAGGACCAGCACTGACCTCCCAGACCATATACCAATATATCCAGAGACTTTCTCTGTCAAACTAATAACCCCATGCTGTTATTTTTTGTTGCAACATGTGATATAATACATAATGGCTTAACCCCTTTATAATATTAACATAGGGGCTAGCATAATCCTTTTGAAACTACAACGGTTGCATACAATAATCAGCATTTTACAAATCACTTTATAATACATTTCTTTCATGTAATTAACAAGAGTCCATGAGCTAGTGACGTATGGGATATACATTCCTACCAGGAGGGGCAAAGTTTCCCAAACCTTAAAATGCCTATAAATACACCCCTCACCACACCCACAAATCAGTTTTACAAACTTTGCCTCCAAGGGAGGTGGTGAAGTAAGTTTGTGCTAGATTCTACGTTGATATGCGCTCCGCAGCAAGTTGGAGCCCGGTTTTCCTCTCAGCGTGCAGTGAATGTCAGAGGGATGTGAGGAGAGTATTGCCTATTGAATGCAGTGATCTCCTTCTACGGGGTCTATTTCATAAGGTTCTCTGTTATCGGTCGTAGAGATTCATCTCTTACCTCCCTTTTCAGATCGACGATATACTCTTATATTTACCATTTCCTCTACTGATTCTCGTTTCAGTACTGGTTTGGCTTTCTACAAACATGTAGATGAGTGTCCTGGGGTAAGTAAGTCTTATTTTCTGTGACACTCTAAGCTATGGTTGGGCACTTTATTTTATAAAGTTCTAAATATATGTATTCAAACATTTATTTGCCTTGTCTCAGAATGTTCAACTTTCCTTATTTCCAGACAGTCAGTTTCATATTTGGGATTATGCTTTAAATTATCATATTTTGTCTTACCTCAAAAATTTGACTTTTTTCCCTGTGGGCTGTTAGGCTCGCGGGGGCTGAAAATGCTTCATTTTATTGCGTCATTTTTGGCGCGGATTTTTTTGGCGCAAAAATTCATTTCCGTTTCCGGCGTCATACGTGTCGCCGGAAGTTGCGTCATTTTTTTGACGTTATTTTGCGCCAAAAATGTCGGCGTTCCGGATGTGGCGTCATTTTTGGCGCCAAAAGCATTTAGGCGCCAAATAATGTGGGCGTCTTATTTGGCGCCAAAAAATATGGGCGTCGCTTTTGTCTCCACATTATTTCAGTCTCATTTTTATTTGCTTCTGGTTGCTAGAAGCTTGATGTTTGGCATTTTTTTTCCCATTCCTGAAACTGTCTTATAAGGAATTTGATTTATTTTGCTTTATATGTTGTTTTTTCTCTTACATATTGCAAGATGTCTCACGTTGCATCTGAGCCAGAAGATACTACAGGAAAACCACTGCCTGCTGGATCTACCAAAGCTAAGTGTATCTGCTGTAAACTTTTGGTAGCTATTTCTCCAGCTGTTGTTTGTAATAATTGTCATGACAAACTTGTTAAAGCAGATAATATTTCCTTTAGTGATGTACCATTGCCTGTTGCAGTTCCCTCAACATCTAAGGTGCAGAATGTTCCTGATAACATAAGAGATTTTGTTTCTGAATCCATAAAGAAGGCTTTGTCTGTTATTTCTCCTTCTAGTAAACGTAAAAAGTCTTTTAAATCTTCTCTCTCTACAGATGAATTTTTAAATGAACACCATCATTCTGATTCTTTGGACTCTTCTAGTTCAGAGGATTCTGTCTCAGAGATTGATGCTGATAAATCTTCATATTTATTTAAGATGGAATTTATTCGCTCTTTACTTAAAGAAGTACTAATTGCTTTAGAAATAGAGGATTCTAGTCCTCTTGATACTAATTCTATACGTTTGGATAAGGTTTTTAAAGCTCCTGCGGTTATTTCAGAAGTCTTTCCTGTTCCTAATGCTATTTCTGCAGTAATTGCTAAGGAATGGGATAAATTGGGTAATTCATTTACTCCTTCTAAACGTTTTAAGCAATTATATCCTGTTCCGCCTGACAGGTTAGAATTTTGGGACAAAATCCCTAAAGTTGATGGGGCTATTTCTACCCTTGCTAAACGTACTACCATTCCTACGTCAGATGGTACCTCGTTTAAGGATCCTTTAGATAGAAAAATTGAATCTTTTCTAAGAAAAGCTTATCTATGTTCAGGTAATCTTCTTAGACCTGCTATATCATTGGCTGATGTTGCTGCAGCTTCAACTTTTTGGTTGGAAACTCTAGCGCAACAAGTAACAAATCGTGATTCTCATGATATTATTATTCTTCTCCAGCATGCTAATAATTTCATCTGTGATGCCATTTTTGATATTATTAGAGTTGATGTTAGATTTATGTCTCTGGCTATCTTAGCCAGAAGAGCTTTATGGCTTAAGACTTGGAATGCTGATATGGCTTCTAAATCAACTCTACTTTCCATTTCTTTCCAGGGAAACAAATTATTTGGTTCTCAGTTGGATTCTATTATTTCAACTGTTACTGGTGGGAAAGGAACTTTTTTACCACAGGATAAAAAGTCTAAAGGTAAAAACAGGGCTAACAATCGTTTTCGTTCCTTTCGTTTCAACAAAGAACAAAAGCCTGATCCTTCGTCCTCAGGAGCAGTTTCAGGTTGGAAACCATCTCCAGTCTGGAATAAATCCAAGCCTGCTAGAAAGGCAAAGCCTGCTTCTAAGTTCACATGAAGGTACGGCCCTCATTCCAGTTCAGCTGGTAGGGGGCAGGTTACGTTTTTTCAAAGAAATTTGGATCAAATCTGTTCACAATCTTTGGATTCAGAACATTGTTTCAGAAGGGTACAGAATTGGTTTCAAGATGAGACCTCCTGCAAAGAGATTTTTTCTTTCCCATGTCCCAGTAAATCCAGTGAAAGCTCAAGCATTTCTGAATTATGTTTCAGATCTAGAGTTGGCTGGAGTAATTATGTCAGTTCCAGTTCCGGAACAGGGGATGGGGTTTTATTCAAATCTCTTCATTGTACCAAAGAAGGAGAATTCCTTCAGACCGGTTCTGGATCTAAAATTATTGAATCGTTATGTAAGGATACCAACGTTCAAGATGGTAACTGTAAGGACTATATTGCCTTTTGTTCAGCAAGGGAATTATATGTCCACAATAGATTTACAGGATGCATATCTGCATATTCCGATTCATCCAGATCATTATCAGTTCCTGAGATTCTCTTTTCTAGACAAGCATTACCAATTTGTGGCTCTACCGTTTGGCCTTGCTACAGCTCCAAGAATTTTCACAAAGATTCTCGGTGCCCTTCTGTCTGTAATCAGAGAACAGGGTATTGTGGTATTTCCTTATTTGGACGATATCTTGGTACTTGCTCCGTCTTTACATTTAGCAGAGTCTCATACGAATCGACTTGTGTTGTTTCTTCAAGATCATGGTTGGAGGATCAATTTACCAAAAAGTTCTTTGATTCCTCAAACAAGGGTAACCTTTCTGGGTTTCCAGATAGATTCAGTGTCCATGACTCTGTCTTTAACAGACAAGAGACGTCTAAAATTGATTACAGCTTGTCGAAACCTTCAGTCACAATCATTCCCTTCGGTAGCCTTATGCATGGAAATTCTAGGTCTTATGACTGCTGCATCGGACGCGATCCCCTTTGCTCGTTTTCACATGCGACCTCTTCAGCTCTGTATGCTGAACCAATGGTGCAGGGATTACACGAAGATATCTCAATTAATATCTTTAAAACCGATTGTTCGACACTCTCTAACGTGGTGGACAAATCACCATCGTTTAATTCAGGGGGCTTCTTTTGTTCTTCCGACCTGGACTGTAATTTCAACAGATGCAAGTCTCACAGGTTGGGGAGCTGTGTGGGGATCTCTGACGGCACAAGGAGTTTGGGAATCTCAGGAGGTGAGATTACCGATCAATATTTTGGAACTCCGTGCAATTTTCAGAGCTCTTCAGTTTTGGCCTCTTCTGAAGAGAGAATCGTTCATTTGTTTTCAGACAGACAATGTCACAACTGTGGCATACATCAATCATCAAGGAGGGACTCACAGTCCTCTGGCTATGAAAGAAGTATCTCGAATTTTGGTTTGGGCGGAATCCAGCTCCTGTCTAATCTCTGCGGTTCATATCCCAGGTGTAGACAATTGGGAAGCGGATTATCTCAGTCGCCAAACGTTGCATCCGGGCGAATGGTCTCTTCACCCAGAGGTATTTCTTCAGATTGTTCAATTGTGGGGGCTCCCAGAGATAGATCTGATGGCCTCTCATCTAAACAAGAAACTTCCCAGGTATCTGTCCAGATCCCGGGATCCTCAGGCGGAGGCAGTGGATGCATTATCACTTCCTTGGAAGTATCATCCTGCCTATATCTTTCCGCCTCTAGTTCTTCTTCCAAGAGTAATCTCCAAGATTCTGAGGGAATGCTCGTTTGTTCTGCTAATAGCTCCGGCATGGCCTCACAGGTTTTGGTATGCGGATCTTGTCCGGATGGCATCTTGCCAGCCATGGACTCTTCCGTTAAGACCAGACCTTCTGTCACAAGGTCCTTTTTTCCATCCGGATCTGAAATCCTTAAATTTAAAGGTATGGAGATTGAACGCTTGATTCTTGGTCATAGAGGTTTCTCTGACTCCGTGATTAATACTATGTTACAGGCTCGTAAATCTGTATCTCGAGAGATATATTATAGAGTCTGGAAGACTTATATTTCATGGTGTCTTTCTCATCATTTTTCTTGGCATTCTTTTAGAATACCGAGAATTTTACAATTTCTTCAGGATGGTTTGGATAAGGGTTTGTCCGCAAGTTCTTTGAAAGGACAAATCTCTGCTCTTTCTGTTCTTTTTCACAGAAAGATTGCTATTCTTCCTGATATTCATTGTTTTGTACAAGCTTTGGTTCGTATAAAACCTGTCATTAAGTCAATTTCTCCTCCTTGGAGTTTGAATTTGGTTCTGGGAGCTCTTCAAGCTCCTCCGTTTGAACCTATGCATTCATTGGACATTAAATTACTTTCTTGGAAAGTTTTGTTCCTTTTGGCCATCTCTTCTGCTAGAAGAGTTTCTGAATTATCTGCTCTTTCGTATGAGTCTCCTTTTCTGATTTTTCATCAGGATAAGGCGGTGTTGCGAACTTCTTTTGAATTTTTACCTAAAGTTGTGAATTCCAACAACATTAGTAGAGAAATTGTGGTTCCTTCATTATGTCCTAATCCTAAGAATTCTAAGGAGAAATCATTACATTCTTTGGATGTTGTTAGAGCTTTGAAATATTATGTTGAAGCTACGAAATCTTTCCGTAAGACTTCTAGTCTATTTGTTATCTTTTCCGGTTCTAGGAAAGGCCAGAAAGCTTCTGCCATTTCTTTGGCATCTTGGTTGAAATCTTTAATTCATCTTGCCTATGTTGAGTCGGGTAAAACTCCGCCTCAAAGAATTACAGCTCATTCTACTAGGTCAGTATCTACTTCCTGGGCGTTTAGGAATGAAGCTTCGGTTGACCAGATCTGCAAAGCAGCAACTTGGTCTTCTTTGCATACTTTTACTAAATTCTACCATTTTGATGTATTTTCTTCTTCTGAAGCAGTTTTTGGTAGAAAAGTTCTTCAGGCAGCGGTTTCAGTTTGAATCTTCTGCTTATGTTTTTTGTTAAACTTTATTTTGGGTGTGGATTATTTTCAGCAGGAATTGGCTGTCTTTATTTTATCCCTCCCTCTCTAGTGACTCTTGTGTGGAAAGATCCACATCTTGGGTAGTCATTATCCCATACGTCACTAGCTCATGGACTCTTGTTAATTACATGAAAGAAAACATAATTTATGTAAGAACTTACCTGATAAATTCATTTCTTTCATATTAACAAGAGTCCATGAGGCCCACCCTTTTTTGTGGTGGTTATGATTTTTTTGTATAAAGCACAATTATTCCAATTCCTTATTTTATATGCTTCGCACTTTTTCTTATCACCCCACTTCTTGGCTATTCGTTAAACTGATTTGTGGGTGTGGTGAGGGGTGTATTTATAGGCATTTTAAGGTTTGGGAAACTTTGCCCCTCCTGGTAGGAATGTATATCCCATACGTCACTAGCTCATGGACTCTTGTTAATATGAAAGAAATGAATTTATCAGGTAAGTTCTTACATAAATTATGTTTTTCTTTACAATTAAAGGGACATTAAACCTACATTTTTTCTTTCTTGATTCAGATAGAGTATACCATTTTAAACAACTTTCTAATTCACTTCTATTATCTAATTTATTTCATTCTCTTGATATTCTTTCCTGAAAAGCATATCTAGATAGGCTCAGTAGCTTCTGATTGGTGGCTGCACATAGATGCCTCATGTGATTGGCTCACCAATGTGCATTGCTATTTCTTTAACAAAGGATATCTAAAGATTGCAGCAAATTAAATAATAGAAGTAAATTGGAATGTTGTTTAAAATTGTATTCTCTATCTGAATCATTAAAGAGAAAATTTGGGTTTAATGGCCCTTTAAGTTTTTTTGTGTTTAGAGGCATTTCTTCTTTGGTCATCCCAATCTAGGGTTGAGTTGTCCTAATATAATTCTCACTGCGCCTCCCATATACTGATGCTGCCCTATTCCTAAAGCCTGAATAAGATTATTCAGTCTTTGATTTTTTTCCACAGGTCCATGTGAGGAATCCTGACTCTCAAACCTAGTGAGCTGCCTTACTGCCGGGCAGATGCATAAAGGTAAGTGCTGACTTTTTAATTTCTGGGGATACGTTCAGAATAAAAGATGGCACTTTAAAACACATTATATAATGGGACAGATTATAATAATTCTCTTGCGACTTGGAGAATAATTATTTTGGGCAGTATTAGCAGGCACTGGGGACGATGAGCAGACTCAGAGGTGGTGTTTTTAACTTGCGTATCTTTTAAACGGCATACTATGGTTAAAAGATATGAGGAAAGTTTTTTTCTGGTAATGCCCACGATGGGCGGGGCTAACGGACACGCCAAAATTTGTTGTACACTTTCTCCTCATAGTTCCGGTGTTCTTTTACACGGAACACTTTGTCTTCGTTGTTGACAAGTATTGCGGACTTCATCTCCACATTAAATAGATTGAGTCCGGAACATCTATCAGACAATAATCTCCGGTGTTAGGCAGGTAAGCACCTCGGCAGAGTTGAGGTGTAAAGGTGTCTGGAGCATTTAATTGCTACTAATGTCATTTTATTGCTAAAAAGTAAAGCAGTTTATTTTAAAATATTTTAAGTAACAGTAAAACATTTTTTGTGAGGTATTTTATATTAAAATATCAAAATTCTATCTTTTTATTCAGTTGTTTTGGGGTGAATAAACATGGACCAAGAGGCCTTGCAAGATGTTACATGTTTTTTATGTTTTGATGCTTATGTTGAACCACCAATCCCTTTCTGTTCCTTATGTATTGAGAGAACTTTACATTATAGGGAAAGACTTTTTTCTGAGCCAACATTGTCTAGGGCGGATGCTGTTCAGGAGCCTTCTGACAATGTTCAAAAAATGTTGCAGCTTTCTCCTCAAATGTCCCAAAACTTAGTGTCCATACAGCCAGTGCCCTGCGCTTCCTCCATTACTCCATCTGGAGTTACTTTGCAAGACATCGCTTCTCTTATGTCCTCTCCGGTTTCTGATGTGTTGTTTGCTTTTCCCATGCTGCAGGGAAAGCGCAAGAGGAAAAGAAAACAATCATTAAGTGAGGTTTCTGACACAGTTGTTGCTATTTCAAATTTCTCCCAGAGGCCTGAGGAGGAGGATTATTCGGTACCATCTGAGGGTGAAATCTCAGACTCTAAAGACAGTGTAATTCTTCCTGCTGATACTAAAGTTGTATCCTTCAGGTTTAAGCTAGAACACCTCCGTTTGTTACTTAAGGAGGTTTTAGCTACCCTGGACAACTCCGACACTACCGTCGTAGTTGATCCTAAGAAGTCTAGTAAACTAAACAAGTATTTTGACATGCCCTCCATGGTGGAGGTATTTCCTGTACCAGATAGGGCTACAGAGATCATTGCTAAGGAAAGGGAGAGACCGGGTATCCCTTTTTCTCCATCCCCTATATTTAAAAAGATGTTTCCTATAGAAGATTCTATCAAGGAAGGTACCCAAGTTGGAAGGGGCACTTTCCACACTAGCCAAGAGAACTACTATTCTAATAGAGGATAGTTGTTCCTTTAAAGATCCTAGGACAAAAAGTTAGAGGGGTTACTCAAGAAGATGCATGTACACCAGGGTTTGCAATGGCAACCCACAGTTTGTATTGCTACGGTCACTAGTGCGGCCGCATATTGGTTTGATGCATTGTCTGAATCCAATCGGACAGACACTCCCCTCAAAGAAATCCAGGATAGGATTAAGGCCCTTAAGTTGGCCATTTCCTTTATTACAGATGCTTCCCTTCAGGTTATTAAGCTGGGAGCTAAGATTTCAGGTTTTGCCATTTTTGCTCGCTGAGCTTTATGGTTAAAATCTTGGTCTACGGATGTGTCATTTAAGTCTAAACTTTTGGCGATTCCTTACAAGGGAAAGCCCTTGTTTGGTCCTGGTTTGACGGAAATAATTTCTGATATTATGGGAGGAAAGGGACATTTCCTCCCTCAGGATAAGAGAAATAAACAAAAAGGAGTAATTTTCGTTCCTTTCGAAATTTAAAGGGAAATCCTTCCACTCCCTCTTCCAAGCAGGAGCAGTCCAAGCCTTCCTGGAGGCCCAATCAGTCTTGGAACAAGGGAAAGCAATCCAAGAAGCCTGCTGTTGAGTCAAAGTCAGCATGAAGGGCCTGCCCCCGATCCGGGACCGGATCTTGTAGGGGGCAGACTCTCATTCTTCACTCAGGGTTGGGTTCGATATGTGCAGGTTTCCTGGGCGGTGGACATCGTGTCCCAGGTATACAAACTAGAGTTCAAGACCTTTCCTCCCAGGGGCAGATTTCTGCTTTCAAGATTATCTGTAGACCAGACAAAAAGAGAGGCGTTCTTACATTGTGACAGTATCGTTGTGCAGCGACAAATAGACAGTGGCGGAAAGCGGCCGCCTCAACCTGAGCACCGCGTACAGGCCGGAGACACCGGACAGCGGGAAAGGAGCCGGGCGGCCCTGGAAGCTGAGCTGCGGTGTGTCAGAGCTCACAGCGATTGGTGGCATCACGGACAACTTGTTCCCCCGACGCTTCTACCATCTGTAGCTGCGGATTGGACCCTGGAGTTCCGGATATTCTTCCCCATTGGTCTGTCTGGCGGGCGACTAAGGTTCCGTCCTGCTCAGTGAGGCATACGTTTATGCCACAATCCTTGTGAGTACCCTGACTCTTAGTGTGTGCTGTCTCCTGTCTATTTGTCGCTGCACAACGATACTGTCCCATAAGGCGCCTCTCTTTTCTCTGCTCCTACAGATTTTTGTATAACTCCTCTCCAAGAGTGCTGCCGTGTACATCGGTTGCTGGTTGATCCAGGAACTTTGCCTTCCTTGTGACTGTTTTTGAGCCGGTCTCGGCTCTCATCTGTGCGCACCTCCATAGGATTTCTCCTTCACGTTCTTACATTGTGTACTGTACGGGACCTCTCCAACCTGAGAGTGATAGTTCCTGTCCCAATGTAGGAAAGGGGTCTGGGGTTCTATTCCAATCTGTTCGGGGTTCCCAAAAAAGAGGGAACCTTTGAGAAATTTGTTTAGACTCTTAGAATCTAAAATTGGTCTAGAGTGCCGTCCTTCAAGATGGAATCTATTTGTTCCATTCTTCCTTTGGTCCAGGAGGGTCAATTAATGACTACCGTGGCTTTTCCATTTGGTCTTGCCATAGCTCCCTGAATTTTCTCAAAGGTTCTGAGATCCCTACTGGCGGTGCTTTGATTGCGGGGCATTGCTGTGGCACCTTATCTGGATCCACAAATGATTTTTAAGAAACAGCACACCTTTGCTTTTTCAGTGGGGCACGGAACAAAAAAGGACTTGCCAGGTCCCAGTCAATCCAGATTCAAAGAGTATTCCAGCCACCAATTTTTCTTAAAAGACCTTTATTTCACATGGGGTCCCAAACAAACAGTTACGTTTCAAGCCACACCAGGCTCTTAATCATGTATAATTAGATACACAGGTGTATGCCTTATATACCCTTACCTATTATTCTACATCCTGTGTTAGAATCCAACTGCACAACAGTGCCATCTTGTGGATGCAATAATTCAATGCAACTCCAAATTCAACACAGGAGGTGAATAAACACATAGATAAAATCACTTAAAAAGACATATACAACCAAGTACAAATTTAAAAAGAGGAACAATGCATAGCAAAATTATTTCAAACAACTGATGTTATTTATGTTGTCAATAGAGAAAAAGAATTTTATCTTAATACATTATCACAGATTTTATCAGAGAAAAAGACTCCAGTCAAAATCTTTATTCATACCCTTTGGCTTCATGCACTCTAGTTTATATACACAGAACATCTCTCTCATTTTTAGTAGTCGTTCCCTATCTCCACCCCTTCTAGGCCTATCTACTTGTTCAATAATTTGAAACCTAAGTTGACTGATATTATGACCCATAGAGAGGAAGTGAGAGGCGCTTCTTTATTCTTACATCTGATATTAGATTTGTGTTCAATTATCCTCTCCCTTACCTCTCTACAGGTCTCGCCAATATAAATTTGGCCACACGGACATTTAATAAGATAGATACAGTATGTAGCCCTGCATGTGAGATACTTACTTATTTTATATTTCTTTCCAGTAATGGGATGATAAAAAATTTCCCCTTTGATCATAGAGCTACAGTTGGAACAGTTCAGACATGGGTAGCAGCCATACCTCTTAGGCCCAATAGTTTTCTGACTCTCTTGTTTACAGCTACCAATATCTGAATGTACCAACTCATCTTTAATACTTCTGTTTTTCTTATAAGCCACCATTAAATTTTCTTTAAATTCCAAAACTTCTGGATGGCAGTCTTTTATTATATGCCAATTTTTCTTCAAGAAACCAGTAATTTTATTACTTAACCTATTAAATTGTGTGACAAAAATCATACGGTTTGACTTCGTTTTTTGTTTATCTTATCTTAATTGTTCTCATTCATGATCGCATCTAATTGTTTAGAGACCAAAGATGGAGCATAGTTTCTATTTATAAATTTGTTCGCCATTTGTTCCAATCTATATTTACATTGTTCTTGATCCGATACTATTCTTTTCACCCGAGTAAACTGACTTTTAGGGATTGCCTGAAAGACATTTTCTGGATGGTAGCTCCCATATTTCAGCAAGTTGTTCCTGTCAGTACTCTTTGTGTAAAGATCAGTATATAGAAATCCCTCCTTATTATAGACAATAGTATCAAGATACTCAATCCTCACCTCATTCATGTTCAGTGTAAACTTTAAACCTGTAACTGAATTATTAAGATCCTGTACAAATGACAGGAGGCTACCAACGTTGCTCCCCCACACGCCAAACACATCGATATATCTCCACCAGGAGACGCCATAGCGTTGAAAAGATAGATGAGAATATACAAAATATTCTTCAAAATTATTCATGAAAATGTTGGCGTATGTGGGGGCGACGTTGGAGCCCATTGCTGTTCCCTGTTTTTGTAAATAATATGTATCTCCAAACAAAAAATAATTCTGATATAATATGATAGACAACAATTCAACAAGGAACCCAATTTCTCTCTCAGTATAGTCACTATTAGATCTCAATGTATTCTCAACAGCTTCAACCCCACTAGTATTTTTTATTGAGGTATATAGACTAGAAACATCTAAAGTAAATAAAATACATTTATCTCCAACATATCCAAGATCCTTAATTTTGTTTAGGAAGTCATTAGTATCTCTAATATAGGAATTTGCTTGTTTTACAAATGGCTGTAATATTTTGTCTAAGAAAACAGAGATAGATGAAAAAACAGAACCCATTCCTGCCACAATTGGCCTACCAGGGGGTTTCTCTTTAGCCTTATGTATCTTGGGCAAAACATATATAACCGGTCTAATCGGATTATCAATATATAAAGCTTCTCTAAATGACTCTGTGATAACTTCCCTCTTGACTGCAAGGTCTAAGATGTTTTTAATTTCTTTGTTAATATCAATGGTTGGATCTCTATTTAGTATTTGATATACTTGATTGTCAGATAGTTGTCTATTAATTTCTGCCACATAATCTATTCTATCCAAAAGGACAATGGCTCCGCCCTTATCAGCTTCCTTAATGATTATCTCTTTGTTATTTGTTAATTTCTCAATAGCAAGTTTGTCTTTTTTGTTCTTTTGTACCAATTTCTTTTTTCTCTCTCTCTTAAAAAGAATATCAATTTCTTTTTGTACCAAACTAATATATGTGGCTAAGCTATGTGTAGCTGTAGGTGTAAAAGTGCTCTTTCTTTCATGTAATTAGCAAGAGTCCATGAGCTAGTGACGTATGGGATATACATTCCTACCAGGAGGGGCAAAGTTTCCCAAACCTCAAAATGCCTATAAATACACCCCTCACCACACCCACAATTCAGTTTTACAAACTTTGCCTCCTATGGAGGTGGTGAAGTAAGTTTGTGCTAGATTCTACGTTGATATGCGCTCCGCAGCAAGTTGGAGCCCGGTTTTCCTCTCAGCGTGCAGTGAATGTCAGAGGGATGTGAGGAGAGTATTGCCTATTTGAATGCAGTGATCTCCTTCTACGGGGTCTATTTCATAGGTTCTCTGTTATCGGTCGTAGAGATTCATCTCTTACCTCCCTTTTCAGATCGACGATATACTCTTATTTATATACCATTACCTCTGCTGATTCTCGTTTCAGTACTGGTTTGGCTTTCTACAAACATGTAGATGAGTGTCCTGGGGTAAGTAAATCTTATTTTCTGTGACATTCTAAGCTATGGTTGGGCACTTTGTTTATAAAGTTCTAAATATATGTATTCAAACATTTATTTGCCTTGACTCAGAATGTTCAACATTCCTTATTTTCAGACAGTCAGTTTCATATTTGGGATAATGCATTTGAATTAATCATTTTTTCTTACCTTCAAAAATTTGACTCTTTTTTCCCTGTGGGCTGTTAGGCTCGCGGGGGCTGAAAATGCTTCATTTTATTGCGTCATTCTTGGTGCGGACTTTTTTGGCGCAAAAAAAAAAAAAATCTTTTCCGTTTCCGGCGTCATACGTGTTTTTGCGCCAAAAATGTCGGCGTTCCGGAAGTGGCGTCATTTTTGGCGCCAAATAATGTGGGCGTCTTATTTGGCGCTAAAAAAATATGGGCGTCGCTTTTGTCTCCACATTATTTAAGTCTCTTTTTTTTCATTGCTTCTGGTTGCTAGAAGCTTGTTCTTTGGCATTTTTTCCCATTCCTGAAACTGTCATTTAAGGAATTTGATCAATTTTGCTTTATATGTTGTTTTTTTCTCTTACATATTGCAAGATGTCTCACGTTGCATCTGAGTCAGAAGATACTTCAGGAAAATCGCTGTCTAGTGCTGGATCTACCAAAGCTAAGTGTATCTGCTGTAAACTTTTGGTAGCTATTCCTCCGGCTGTTGTTTGTATTAATTGTCATGACAAACTTGTTAATGCAGATAATATTTCCTTTAGTAAAGTACCATTGCCTGTTGCAGTTCCTTCAACATCTAAGGTGCAGAATGTTCCTGATAACATAAGAGATTTTGTTTCTGAATCCATCAAGAAGGCTATGTCTGTTATTTCTCCTTCTAGTAAACATAAAAAATCTTTTAAAACTTCTCTCCCTACAGATGAATTTTTAAATGAACAACATCATTCTGATTCTGATGACTCTTCTGGTTCAGAGGATTCTGTCTCAGAGATTGATGCTGATAAATCTTCATATTTATTTAAAATGGAATTTATTCGTTCTTTACTTAAAGAAGTACTAATTGCTTTAGAAATAGAGGATTCTGGTCCTCTTGATACTAATTCTAAACGTTTAGATAAGGTATTTAAATCTCCTGTGGTTATTCCAGAAGTTTTTCCTGTTCCTAATGCTATTTCTGAAGTAATTTCCAAAGAATGGGATAAATTGGGTAATTCATTTACTCCTTCTAAACGTTTTAAGCAATTATATCCTGTGCCGTCTGACAGACTAGAATTTTGGGACAAAATCCCTAGAGTTGATGGGGCTATTTCTACCTTTGCTAAACGTACTACTATTCCTACGTCAGATGGTACTTCGTTTAAGGATCCTTTAGATAGGAAAATTGAATCATTTCTAAGAAAAGCTTATCTGTGTTCAGGTAATCTTCTTAGACCTGCTATATCATTGGCTGATGTTGCTGCAGCTTCAACTTTTTGGTTGGAAACTTTAGCGCAACAAGTAACAGATCATGATTCTCATAATATTATTATTCTTCTTCAGCATGCTAATAATTTTATCTGTGATGCCATTTTTGATATTATTAGAGTTGATGTCAGGTTTATGTCTCTAGCTATTTTAGCTAGAAGAGCTTTATGGCTTAAGACTTGGAATGCTGATATGGCTTCTAAATCAACTCTACTTTCCATTTCTTTCCAGGGTAACAAATTATTTGGTTCTCAGTTGGATTCTATTATCTCAACTGTTACTGGTGGGAAAGGAACTTTTTTACCACAGGATAAAAAAATCTAAGGGTAAAAACAGGGCTAATAATCGTTTTCGTTCCTTTCGTTTCAACAAAGAACAAAAGCCTGATCCTTCATCCTCAGGAGCAGTTTCAGTTTGGAAACCATCTCCAGTCTGGAATAAATCCAAGCCTGCTAGAAAGGCAAAGCCTGCTTCTAAGTCCACATGAAGGTGCGGCCCTCATTCCAGCTCAGCTGGTAGGGGGCAGGTTACGTTTTTTCAAAGAAATTTGGATCAATTCTGTTCACAATCTTTGGATTCAGAACATTGTTTCAGAAGGGTACATAATTGGTTTCAAGATGAGACCTCCTGCAAAGAGATTTTTTCTTTCCCGTGTCCCAGTAAATCCAGTGAAAGCTCAAGCATTTCTGAATTGTGTTTCAGATCTAGAGTTGGCTGGAGTAATTATGCCAGTTCCAGTTCCGGAACAGGGGATGGGGTTTTATTCAAATCTCTTCATTGTACCAAAGAAGGAGAATTCCTTCAGACCAGTTCTGGATCTAAAAATATTGAATCGTTATGTAAGGATACCAACGTTCAAAATGGTAACTGTAAGGACTATCTTGCCTTTTGTTCAGCAAGGGCATTATATGTCCACAATAGATTTACAGGATGCATATCTGCATATTCCGATTCATCCAGATCATTATCAGTTCCTGAGATTCTCTTTTCTGGACAAGCATTACCAGTTTGTAGCTCTGCCGTTTGGCCTAGCTACAGCTCCAAGAATTTTTACAAAGGTTCTCGGTGCCCTTCTGTCTGTAATCAGAGAACAGGGTATTGTGGTATTTCCTTATTTGGACGATATCTTGGTACTTGCTCAGTCTTTACATTTAGCAGAATCTCATACGAATCGACTTGTGTTGTTTCTTCAAGATCATGGTTGGAGGATCAATTTACCAAAAAGTTCATTGATTCCTCAGACAAGGGTGACCTTTCTGGGTTTCCAGATAGATTCAGTGTCTATGACTCTGTCTTTAACAGACAAGAGACGTCTAAAATTGATTTCAGCTTGTCGAAACCTTCAGTCACAATCATTCCCTTCGGTAGCCTTATGCATGGAAATTCTAGGTCTTATGACTGCTGCATCGGACGCGATCCCCTTTGCTCGTTTTCATATGCGACCTCTTCAGCTCTGTATGCTGAATCAATGGTGCAAGGATTACACAAAGATATCTCAAATAATATCTTTAAAACCGATTGTACGACACTCTCTAACGTGGTGGACAGATCACCATCGTTTAATTCAGGGGGCTTCTTTTGTGCTTCCGACCTGGACTGTAATTTCAACAGATGCAAGTCTCACGGGTTGGGGAGCTGTGTGGGGATCTCTGATGGCACAAGGAGTTTGGGAATCTCAGGAGGTGAGATTACCGATCAATATTTTGGAACTCCGTGCAATTTTCAGAGCTCTTCAGTTTTGGCCTCTTCTGAAGAGAGAATCGTTCATTTGTTTTCAGACAGACAATGTCACAACTGTGGCATACATCAATCATCAAGGAGGGACTCACAGTCCTCTGGCTATGAAAGAAGTATCTCGAATTCTGGTTTGGGCGGAATCCAGCTCCTGTCTAATCTCTGCGGTTCATATCCCAGGTATAGACAATTGGGAAGCGGATTATCTCAGTCGCCAAACGTTGCATCCGGGCGAATGGTCTCTTCACCCAGAGGTATTTCTTCAGATTGTTCAAATGTGGGAACTTCCAGAAATAGATCTGATGGCGTCTCATCTAAACAAGAAACTTCCCAGGTATCTGTCCAGATCCCGGGATCCTCAGGCGGAGGCAGTGGATGCATTATCACTTCCTTGGAAGTATCATCCTGCCTATATCTTTCCGCCTCTAGTTCTTCTTCCAAGAGTAATCTCCAAGATTCTGAAGGAATGCTCGTTTGTTCTGCTGGTAGCTCCGGCATGGCCTCACAGGTTTTGGTATGCGGATCTGGTCCGGATGGCCTCTTGCCAACCGTGGACTCTTCCGTTAAGACCAGACCTTCTGTCGCAAGGTCCTTTTTTCCATCAGGATCTGAAATCCTTAAATTTAAAGGTATGGAGATTGAACGCTTGATTCTTGGTCAAAGAGGTTTCTCTGACTCTGTGATTAATACTATGTTACAGCCGCGTAAATCTGTATCTAAAGAGATATATTATAGAGTCTGGAAGACTTATATTTCTTGGTGTCTTTCTCATCATTTTTCTTGGCATTCTTTTAGAATACCGAGAATTTTACAGTTTCTTCAGGTTGGTTTAGATAAGGGTTTGTCCGCAAGTTCCTTGAAAGGTCAAATCTCTGCTCTTTCTTTTCTTTTTCACAGAAAGATTGCTATTCTTCCTGATATTCATCGTTTTGTACAAGCTTTGGTTCGTATAAAACCTGTCATTAAGTCAATTTCTCCTCCTTGGAGTTTGAATTTGGTTCTGGGGGCTCTTCAAGCTCCTCCGTTTGAACCTATGCATTCATTGGACATTAAATTACTTTCTTGGAAAGTTTTGTTCCTTTTGGCAATCTCTTCTGCCAGAAGAGTTTCTGAATTATCTGCTCTTTCTTGTGAGTCTCCTTTTCTGATTTTTCATCAGGATAAGGCGGTGTTGCGAACTTCTTTTGAATTTTTACCTAAAGTTGTGAATTCCAACAACATTAGTAGAGAAATTGTGGTTCCTTCATTATGTCCTAATCCTAAGAATTCTAAGGAGAAATCGTTGCATTCTTTGGATGTTGTTAGAGCTTTGAAATATTATGTTGAAGCTACTAAGTCTTTCCGAAAGACTTCTAGTCTATTTGTTATCTTTTCCGGTTCTAGAAAAGGCCAGAAAGCCTCTGCCATTTCTTTGGCATCTTGGTTGAAATCTTTAATTCATCTTGCCTATGTTGAGTCGGGTAAAACTCCGCCTCAGAGGATTACAGCTCATTCTACTAGGTCAGTTTCTACTTCCTGGGCGTTTAGGAATGAAGCTTCGATTGATCAGATTTGCAAAGCAGCAACTTGGTCCTCTTTGCATACTTTTACTAAATTCTACCATTTTGATGTATTTTCTTCTTCTGAAGCAGTTTTTGGTAGAAAAGTACTTCAGGCAGCGGTTTCAGTTTGAATCTTCTGCTTATGTTTTTCATTAAACTTTATTTTGGGTGTGGATTATTTTCAGCAGGAATTGGCTGTCTTTATTTTATCCCTCCCTCTCTAGTGACTCTTGTGTGGAAAGATCCACATCTTGGGTAATCATTATCCCATACGTCACTAGCTCATGGACTCTTGCTAATTACATGAAAGAAAACATAATTTATGTAAGAACTTACCTGATAAATTCATTTCTTTCATATTAGCAAGAGTCCATGAGGCCCGCCCTTTTTTTGTGGTGGTTATGATTTTTGTATAAAGCACAATTATTCCAATTCCTTATTTTATATGCTTTCGCACTTTTTTATCACCCCACTTCTTGGCTATTCGTTAAACTGAATTGTGGGTGTGGTGAGGGGTGTATTTATAGGCATTTTGAGGTTTGGGAAACTTTGCCCCTCCTGGTAGGAATGTATATCCCATACGTCACTAGCTCATGGACTCTTGCTAATATGAAAGAAATGAATTTATCAGGTAAGTTCTTACATAAATTATGTTTTTTGGAAATACCATAATCTTTAACATTCTTAAATCTATTAACATTAGTGTTATCAGTGCTTGGTGTCTGTGCATAATCCCTCTGCATAGCAAAGTAAATTCTTAATTTTAATTTTCTATAAAATTTCTGCAAATCTTGTTGTACCAAAAATTCATTACAGTGATTATCCAGACAATATGATAATCCTTTGTTTAGTGCCATTTCCTCCTCTTCACTAAAAATGTAAGAGGATAGATTATAAACCAAATTTTCTTTACATAGTGTCAAATCATTCACACTAGAATCACACATCCTATCATTCACACTGTGCTCATTGTGACTAAATGCTTTACTTAATTCAGTGTCATCATCCACAATTAAAGTACATACATCCATTTTTTCCAGGAGAGAGAGATTCAATAGTAAACATGTCTGTCATATCATTATTCACACTCTGGTTAGTATTTTTATCAAAAAGATTACGGTCTAGTAAAGATTCATTACAGCTCCCAGTCTTATTAGACTCTATACCATTAGTACATTTAACCAATTTTGTGCCATTTAGGTTAGTAACTTTATCTAATATGGGAGTCCCAGATTTTTTGTCACAGTCCTCATTCGTAATAGCACCCACAACAATATGTGGCAAATGACTATAGCCATGGATTTGTTTAAAGTCCTGGATAGGGCCTTTTTCAAAAGTTCCACATATTTTTTCTTTTTCAGTTGTTTGGTTTAACGCCATAACAGGACTACATCCATCTGTGGTATCACTAACATTCCCCAAAAGATCTTATCTGCTCATACCTCTCAGGTTGGTTATATGTCCTTGGGGGCATAGTGGCGTTCAGTACCTGTAATGGCCTCGTTGCGCTCCTCGTCCCCGGCGTGTACGTTGTCGCTCTGACGTCATCGGTCGACCGGAACTGCCGCCTCTTGTGCTTCCTCCCACCGCGGTGGAATCTACGTCTGAATCTTCAGTCAAAAAAAACGGCAGATGAATCCAGGCTGCTATTAACCTCTTCCTGTGCAGTTGTCTGTTTATTCCGTCTCCCATATTCTCTTGTCTGTTTCACAAGGCTTGTACTCTGGCGCCATCTATAGACTGTACCTTGGCTGTAATCTTGTTCATCTCTAATAAACTTTGTTCTTTTTTTTACTTTCCAGGTGTTTTCTGTAATCGCTCACAGATTTCTCTACCTCCATCACAGCTTTCTTATATTCATCAAGGGGTAGGCATTTAACCATTTGTTCTTTTTGCAGGTTAATTTGTTCTTTATATATTTCAATCTCCTTCTGGGCAAATTCAACAGTCCAATATCAAAAGAACATTTATTGAGAATACTCTCAAATTTATCCGTATATTCTTTTTTATTGGCAAATAAGGTAGGACAGGTGGACATCCTCAGGCCTCTTGGAATACGTTGTACTCTGTGATATTCAGACAACGTTATTGCATGTAATTCCAATACCATTTTCTTTTTACTGTCCTTTTCAAAAGACCTGTTTGTAGCCTCAGAGAGAGAAATTTTTAAAAAGTCTCTATTTCCCACAACATTAGAGTTGATACAACCAAGTACAAATTTGAAATAATTTTGCTATGCATTGTTCCTCTTGTTAAATTTGTACTTGGTTGTATATGTCTTTTTAAGTGATTTTATCTATGTGTTTATTCACCTCCTGTGTTGAATTTGGAGTTGCATTGAATTATTGCATCCACAAGATGGCACTGTTGTGCAGTTGGATTCTAACACAGGATGTAGAATAATAGGTAAGGGTATATGAGGCATACACCTGTGAAATAAAGGTCTTTTAAGAAAAATTGGTGGCTGGAATACTCTTTGAATCTGCACCTTATCTGGATGACATTCTGGTTCAGGCGGCTTCCTTTCCACAAGCAAGATCACACACGGAAATGTTATTAACTTTCCTGCTGTCTCACAGATGGAAGGTGAATTTGGAAAAGAGTTCCTTAGTCCCAGATACAAGGGTAACTTTCTTGGGAACCATAATAGATTCCTTATCAATGAAGATTTTTCTGACAGAAGTTAGGAGATCAAAAATTTTTGAATCTTGCCTAGCTCTTCATTCCTCTCCTCGGCCATCAGTGGCTCAGTGCATGGAGGCAATCGGGTTGATGGTAGCGGCATCCCGTTCACCCGTTTCAACCTTAGTTAAGCATGCTCAGGCAGTGGAACGGAGATTATGCGGATCTGTCTCCGCGATTACAGCTGGAGCAGGAGACAAGGGATTCTCTACTTTGGTGGTTGTCTCAGGATCATCTCTCCCATGGGACCTGCTTTCGCAGACCCTCTTGGGTGATTGTGACAACAGATGCCAGCCTTCTGGGATGGGGAGCAGTATGGGGCTCCCTAAAGGCTCAGGGAACATGGACTCCTTTAGAGTCTGTTCTACCCAAAAACATTCTGGAATTGAGAACAATCTTCAATGCTCTTCTGGGCTGGCCTCAGTTAGCCTTGACCCGGTTCATCAGGTTCCAGTCAGACAATATAACCTCAGTAGTTTACATCAACCACCAGGGAGGAACTCTGAGTTCCTTGGCCATGACAGAGGTAGCCAAGATCATTCAGTGGGCGGAGACCCACAATTGCTGTCTGTCGGCGATCCACATTCCAGGAGTGGACAACTGGGCGGCGGACTTCCTGAGCAGGCAGACCTTTCACCCGGGGGAGTGGTAACTCCATCCGGAAGTGTTTTCCAACCTGATTCTCAAATGGGGTCAGCCGGAATTGGATCTCATGGCATTCTGAGGTACGGGTCGAGGTCAAGGGATCTTCAGGCTGTACTGATAGACGCCCTGGCGGTACCTTGGAGTTTCAGTCTTGCATACCTATTTCCTCCATTCGCTCTTCTACCTCGGGTCATTGCTCGAATCAAGCAGGAGAGGGCGTCGGTGATCCTCATGGCCTCGCAGGATTTGGTATGAAGACCTGGTGGACATGTCATCTCTTCCACCTTGGAGACTTCCGTTGAGGAAGGACCTTTTACTTCAAGGGCCCTTCCTTCATCCAAATCTAGTTTCTCTGAAGCTGACTGCTTGGAGATTGAACACTTCATTTTATCGAAGCGGGGATTTTCGGAATCGGTCATTGAAACCATGATTCAGGCTCGTAAACCTGTGACTAGAAAGATTTACCAGAAGTTATGGCATAAATATCTATATTGGTGTGAATCCGAGGGCTACTCCTGGAGTAGAGTTAGAATTCCTAGAATTCTGTCCTTTCTCCAAGAGGGTTTGGAGAAGGGCTAATCGGCGAGTTCCCTAAGGAGTCAAATATCTTCCTTGTCTATTTTGTTACTTAAGCGTCTGGCGGACGTACCAGACGTGCAGTCGTTTTGTCAGGCCTGTGTTCAAACCTGTTACTCCTCTCTGGAGTCTTAATTTAGTTCTCAAGGTTCTTTAAGGGGCTCCGTTTGAGCCTATGCATTCCTTAGATATTAAGTTGTTGTCATGGAAAGTTTTGTTTCTTGTTGCTATTTCATCTGCTCGTAGAGTGTCAGAGCTCTTGGCTTTACAGTATGAGTCTCATTACCTTATTTTTCATTCAGATAAGGTGGTTTTGTGTACTAAGTTAGGGTTTCTCCCTAAAGTGGTTTCAGACCGAAACATTAAAGGGCCACTGTAAGTAAATATTTTCTATGCCTGTTACTAACTAACTACCCCAAATACACTTTTTATCAATAGCATTTCATTAACATATCTCTACGGTATATCAGAAATCTTTTCTGCAAATTTAATTGTTTTCCAAACCCACTCCGTGGGTATCCTTTGCTCTGTACCAATCCGTTTACAATACCTAGGTTTCAAAATGGCGCTTTAAACACAAAGTTATTGGTTTAAGTATTTTGAACACTCAATGCTGAAAATAGTGGGCAGGATAACGTGACATCATCAGCGAATAAAAGATATAACTTTTAGAACGTTATGAAACTTCGTTTTGGAGAAAATATAGGTCAGTAGGTTTTAATTAATGTTTATTAACTTTAATATGTTAGTTGTTTAGCTTAAAAATTGTAACAGAAAGTAATCCTTTAATCAGGAGATTGTTGTTCCTTCCTTGAGTCCTAATCCTTATTCTCAAAAGGAATGGCTTTTGCACAATCTGGATGTGTGCGTGCATTAAAGTTCTATTTACAGGCGACTAAGGATTTTCGTCAGACTTCTGCTCAGTTTGTGGTATTTTCTGGAAAACACAAGGGGCAGAAAGCTACGGCTACTTCTCTTTCTTTATGGCTGAAAAGCAGCCGCCTGAGTGAGTTACGGCTCATTCTACGAGGGCTGTTTTCTCTGCCTGGGCATTCAAAAATGAAGCTTCTTTGGAACAGATTTGCAAGGCTGCAACTTGGTCCTCTCTTCTACAAATTTGACACTTTTGCCTCGGGTGAGGCCTCTTTTGGGAGGACGGTTCTTTAAGCTGTGGTGCCTTCCGTTTAGGTTCCCTGTCTTGTCCCTCACTTATCTGTGTACTCTAGCTTGGGTATTGATTCCCAATAGTAATGAGATAATCTGTGGACTCATCGTGTAACCTGTGACTAGAAAGAAAACAAAATTTATGCTTACCTGATAAATGTATTTATTTCTTGACACGATGAGTCCACGGCCCGCCCTGTTCCTTAGACAGGTTGTTGGTATGTTATGAACTTCAGACACCTCTGAACCTTATTGCTTCCTTTCTCTCTTTTGCTTCGGCCGAATGACTGGGGTTAGAGGGAAGGGAGGTGATATTTAACAGCTTTGCTGTGGTGCTCTTTGCTGCCTCCTGCTGGGCGGGAGTGATTTTCCCAATAGTAATTAGATGATCCATGGACTCATCGTGTCAAGAAATAAATTTATCAGGCAAGCATAAATTTTGTTTTTTTACGTAGAGATGCTCAGGTGATATTTTCCTCTCAGCCTTTTACAGTTATAGTGCATCGGTTTCAAGTGATTTAGAATATGACTTTTATGTTCCTTTAATTACCCAATTATCTCTTAATAATGTAATTCTGTTTTTTTAAATAATTCCACAATATTGTATTGAAATGTAGATCTAGTTCATTTTACAATATCTTCTTTACTATCTTATTTCACTTTATTTGCAGGGCAGCATATGTTTAAAATTGATTCCCCCCAGATTTTATTTTTGTACACATTTATAACCAATAGCCATTATCTATTTTGTGTTTGTGATTTTTATTTTAGGGATTTCAAGTTTGGACCTTACCTGGATTTTTATTTCCGTGATTATCCAACATTGGTTAGAACCACTGGGGAGAAGTCTCATATTGAGCCAGGTAGAGTATTTGGTTATTTTTAGTGAAAATAAGGCTAGATTAAAGTTAGAGTGGGTTGCAATAAGCAATATCGTGATGGCGCTAACTTGCGCGTGTATTACAAGTTGCACACGTTTGCTTGAGTGCAATCTAAATTGGCACTCACCCGCTTTGCACAAGTGAAGACCTAGCGTAAAGTGTAAGGGATAAAGTAAATGTGCAACAAGCACAGCATAAATAGATTAAAATAAAGTGTTACATTTATATATACACTATCTGATAAATTATTTATATATATAATGTATGTGTGTATTAGAAATAGGTGTTGGCATTTATTCAGTATGTATAGTCAGTTTACATGAATGTAGTAATGGAATCCAAAGTTCAGAGAAATAGACCATACAATACCTGATGGATCCTGCAATATATCATATGGGTCTAATAACCCCAGTGGTAATCCACTTACTAGAAAGGACCTCAATCCAAAATAAGTCAAGTGCTGCATATTAGACGTGTCCTCTGTGTCTTTCCTGCGTGGATACCGATGTGTTGCGCTTGTCTTTCTCAGTGTCTCTTGGCATATGGTGTCCCTTCAAGCTCCATGCACCTGGTATACAGGTAAAGTGAGGAGAGAAAAGCAGCTAATAGTGTTATACTGTTTATTTAAAAAGTGGTAAAAGATCCCCAACAAAAGAACCACACTCACATTATGTGCCCTCAAAGACAATGAGGTATTTCACAAGCAGATTATAGTTCATCAGAAATGCAGTTTACGGAGATACAGTTCACGTAGAAATAGTGTATCAATGGTAGCAGGAAATACTTTGGCTCATCAGATAATAATAGCTATTCCTTTTTCTACTTGTATTATGTATGGACTTGGGTATGATCCAGTGAGCCGAAATGGCACTTACCTAATATTGGATTGAGGTCCCTTCTAGTAAGTGGATTAAGCGCTAACACCTATTTCTATCACACATATTGCTTTGCAAAGATCTCTTTGAGCCCTATGTACTTCACTTTGTTCAGCAGCATTTTTGGTATATCGGTAATCCTTTTTTGTGTCTGCAAATAACTACACCTCTAAACAAACACATATATTTATATTTAATCACACACACTTATATATACACTTTGGAATAATTTCCACTCAAATACCTTAAAAGTTTAAATATCAATTTTAATATTTAATGTGTTTTACTGTAAATATTTAACCTTCCAATGTTCACTTAAAAGAAAATGTTTATATATATATTTTAATACATCAACACGTGAGAATATTATTAGTAAAATAAAGTAAATTTAACTTTAGTATCCATTGCTACTTTCCATGAAGGCTTCTTCCATGTGCAGCACCCTATTACTGTTTGTATTCTGTACGCCATGTTCCCTCTAATTTTGGCCTTCGTAATTTTTGGCCAAATAACTGAAATATATGTCCACATTTTGAAGAGGTACAAAATAAGCTATTTGCCTTTCGCACATTAAATATTTTTTATGATTCAGATAGAGCATACAATTTTAAACGACTTTCCAATTTTGTTCTTTTGGTATCCTTTGTTGAAAATTGAGCCTATGTAGGATCAGGAGCAGGGAGCTAGCTGGTGATTGGTGGCTGCACATATATGCCTCTTATTGGCTTACCGATTTGTTCAGCTAGCTTCCAGTAATGCGTTGCTGCTCCTTCCTTAAAGGAAACCAAGAGAATGAAGCAAATTTGATGATAATCGGAAAGTTGTTTCAAATTTCATTCTCTATCTGAATCAAGAAAGAAAAAAATAAAAATAAAAATATATATGTAGTATATATATATGTGTGTGTGTGTATATGTATGTATGTGTGTGTATATATATATATATATGTGTGTGTGTGTATATATATATATATATATATATATATATATATATAGTGTGTATATGTGTGTGTATATATATATATATATATATATATATATATATATATATATATATATATATAGTGTGTATATGTGTGTGTGTATATATATATATATATATATATACAGTATGTGTATGTGTATATATATATATATAATGTATCCCATAACATTAATACAAATAATTTTATTTGCATTAATTTTTCTTTATGAACAAGGTTGTTCAAAAGGTTTGAAGACATTTAGCCAAACACAATGTACATCTACATTGTGTCTAAGCCTCTGCACACTGCCCCCTTATCTCAGTGCATTTCAGCCAATTAGTGCTAACTTATAAATACCTTCACGGAAGTGACCACAATGTTATCTATATGGCACACATGAACTAGCACTCTCTGCCTGTAAAATGCTTATTAAATGCACTAAGATAAGAGGTGGCCTTCAAGGGCTAAGAAATCAGCCTATGATCCTACCTACTGTAGGTTTAGCCTTCAACAAAGAACCAAGAGAACAAAGCAAATTTGATGTTAAAAGTAAATCGGAAAGTTGTTTAAAATTGCACGCCCTATCCAGGATCATGAAAGTTTAATTTTGACTTTACTGTCCCTTTAAAAACAAGTGGAAGTCAACAGCAACTTCCTTTTCATCTCTGCTCCAGCTCTCCTATCCCCCCTGTGTGAGTACATTATCAAATCTTGTGGGGACTCCCAAAACATTTTAAGGGACCCCACGATTAATAAGTCTTGCGTTAGAGCATGTACTTTTTGCATTATTTGCTTGTAAATTCTGTTTGTTTAACCCTAAAGTTCTGTATGTTTAACCTCCGAGGAGGACTTTAAGTGTTTTGACCCTTTACAGGGGTTAAACACAGAATTACACAGTGAGTGATGGTAAAAATGACAGGTTCTAACATATTCAAAACTGTTTTCAGAGAAAGGATTCAGACCGTATGGCAGTGTCATGTAGACTAGTTTGAGTGGAAAGGATGCAATAGAATAGAATACTGGGCCATGTCAAAAGGCAGCAGGGAGGTCTAGCAGAAAAAGCACAAGAAACGTCACTAATGTATCCTTCAAATTCTAGCAACACAGAATGATGCAGAATACACAAGAGAATTCTCATCTTTATTTGGTTTAGGAACAGAAGACACCATACAGTAAAATGACAAAATGTATTTATATATTTTAACTTAGGTTTTCACTTAGCAAGTTTGCATTCTATAGATTAAACAATGGTGAAGCTTAATAAAGATATTGAATAATGTTATCCATTCTTTAATTCGGAGTTTGCTTTTTAAGAGTTACTACCCCCCACTCTGTTATGGGAGATTGAGGAGTAAAAAATTGAGCAGAGGCAAACATTTATAAAACCTGACTTCTATTACTTTATCGGTCACAGACTGTAAAAACAATGTTTCGTACCACCTGTCCTTAATCATACCATGTCCAAGAATAAAAGACTCCACTTCTAAAATGGTAAAGAGCCACATCCTCTAGTAGTAACCAGGATTGACCTATTTGATTCCTACATATAACTCATTTTCAAATTACATAGTGACATCTACTGGGAGTTTGTAATAAAACACTTAAAGCACATTTTGAGTGACCTAATTTTAATAGTTATCAAATATACAAATATAGCTATCTTACCAACACTATTTACCAAAGGAGTAAACCGCCATGATTAACTGCTCCTTATTGTGCATGGATGAAATCTGGTGCATGAAATCCAGCTTCTTTTTTTTTTTTCATGATTCAGACAGCATACAATTTTAAACAACTTTTCAATTTACTTCTATTATCATATCTACTTCATTCTTTTTGTATTATTTGTTGAAGGAGCAGCAATGCACTACTTAGGAGCTAGATGAGCATGTTAGGTGAACCCATGACAAGAAGCATATATGTGAAGCCACCAATCAGCAGCCACTAGATTGTTGCTGCGCCTCAGTCTACCCATATATGCTTTTTAACAAAGGATACCAAGAGAACAAAGAAAATTAGATAATAGAAGTAAATTGGTGAGTTGTTTAAAATTGTATGCTCTATTTGAATAGAACGTTTGTTTCATGTCCCTTTAAGGAAAAAAAAAATACTTAGTGTGTCTGATCATTGTGTTCAGTGTAGCATTATCGGAGTACTTGGGGCCACCAAGATGCAAGTACTGATTACCTTGGCAGAAAACCAATGTTTTCCATATTACGGAATCACTCAATTGAAGTAAAGAAGTTAAAATGTTTAAATTGCTCTGTTTGCTGTATTTTATGTCCCTCTTTATCCCCCTTTTTATTTTTGCAGCCCAGACTGGTTTCATGAGTTATCCTTCCTTCTTCACTTCTGAACCACCAAGCATCTATCATTGGTTAAGGTTCTGTCTAAAAGGGCAAACAATGCCAGCTTACCCATACCTGCCAGGCATATGTGAGAGAAGCAAGCTTGTAGTGTTGGTAAGTATTAATGGTGTGGCTTTTTACTGTTTAAACATTGTTTTACCCAGGACCCTTTTAATGGGTGCACCACCCGGCTGATTTTAATGACCACCAAGCTAAAAGTTGTCAGTATTAAGCTAACATTACCTAACATTACATTTTTTCAATGCTTATTGAACATATTAACATAAAAAAAAATGTTAAATTGTGCAATTATTTGTGCCCTGGATAGCAGAAAATGATATAATTTTACAAAGTATTACACTGCCCCAATCCAACTACTTGATAATGCCACATGGCTGGCAAAATTTTCAAATGTCGAAATTGGCATGGGCTCATGTAGCATATGTGCGTGTATCGCTGAAACATTAATTTTTCTAGAAGCATTTTAGTTAATGGAAGTACATTGAAAAAATGCTTCTATTTAAAACTGAAATGCACGCATGCACATTTCAAATTTCACCTTTCCATTCCTTTAAGAAAGTGCCAGCAATAATTTCAGCTAATATTTCATATTCTCCACCTTGTTATCGAGATAAAAAAGATACTGTTTGTCATTCTGCCTTCATCCTGTCTGTCATGCTGGGTGTCTGGACACACTAGTGCAGATATGTCCAAACTGCCGTCTGTAGGCTTAGTTTGCTTTATGTTACAAGATCTTTTTGTTATATTTTTTGTTAATGCAGAGTGTTGCTTTATACATACTTGGAGAGGAAAAAGCTGTGTCACATGATCCTTCAAAGTATTTAATCAAAATAACAGCAGGTAAATATACTGTTTTGTTTGCGCAATTTAATTACTCCAATATTTAATTAAGAAGGGTCTAATTGTCGCTTCACTTTCCTCTATTTCCAGGGCAAAGGAAGCAACAACAGGAAGAAGAAAGGAGGTATTGTACTGTTTGTTTTTTTTTTACACTAATTAATAGATTTTTATCCTGTTTATGTTGAATATGTCTATAATGGGTTGTTGTAATGTGGTGTCCTTGTTGATTCTCTACGACAGGTTCAGCTTGAGGCCCAGTCCTACTGTTTCAAGCCTGTCTGAAAAGCTAGTGGTCTGGATGACTGATATAGGTGAGGTGGTTATTTGTATACAGCACTGAACAGATTGCCCAATCTATATATAACTTCTGGCAAGGTGTACTTTATGGCACAGTAAAGTATTAGGGCCGATGATGTAAAGCTCTCCTCTCTGATCTAAGAAGTCTCGTCAATACTGCAAGGTCCTCAAATTTTTTTTTTTAATTTTAGCTTTGGAGCTGTGTAACTATGCAGTGTTCTGTATTTAAAAAAATACATTATAATGTGTTTAACAAACAAACCAAAAAACTAACCAAGGATTGATTTCTCTTCATGCTGGTGAGTTTTTGATCATTGGGCCCTTAGAGAGAAATCTAATAAAGATCTATAAATGTAGATATATAGAGATTAGGTAGATATGTACTATGAGTAAATGTATATAATAGGGATGTGCGTTTGGATCCTTTGTGATGAATCGAATGCGGAATTAAGCAGTCACTTGTTTCTTTTGGATATTTTCGTACCCAGATTGATTCCTGTAAAAGATCCCCACTCTAAGATTTGGATTTGCAAAGATCTTAGAGTTGGGGATGTTTTACAGGAATCAATCCAGCTACCAAAATATCCGAAGTGAACGAAAGACTGCTTAATTCCAAATTTGGTTCCTCACAAAGGATCTAAACGCTCAACCCTATTATATAATTTCTCCTGTTAAGTGTGATCAGTCCACGGGTCATCATTACTTCTGGGATATTAACTCCTCCCCAACAGGAAGTGCAAGAGGATCACCCAGCAGAGCTGCTATATAGCTCCTCCCCTCTACGTCACACCCGTCATTCTCTTGCACCCAACTAATAGATAGGATGTGTGAGAGGACTGTGGTGATTTTACTTAGTTTTTATGACTTCAATCAAAAGTTTGTTATTTTAAAACAGCACCGGAGCGTGTTGTTCATTCTCAGGGAGAATTTGAAGAAGAATCTACCTGAGTTTCTATATGATTTTAACCGGAGTAGTTAAGATCATGTTGCTGTTCTCGGCCATCTGAGGGGTGAGGTATACTTCAGATCAGGGGACAGCGGGCAGGTTCACCTGCAAAGAGGTATGTAGCAGCTTATTATTTTCTGAGAATGGAATTGACTAGAAAATACTGCAAATACCTATATAAAGTAAGTTCAGCCTTAAATGCAGTAGTAGCAACTGGTATCAGGCTGTCATGTATGTATATTTTCACTTCAGTATTCTGGTGAATGACACTTCACAGGAATGATGCTGTATGAATAAAACCTTAGCCTATATTGCAGTGAGAACGGCTAGCAGTAGGTTTCTGTGACAATTTATTTATTTGAGGTTAAACGTTTTGCTGGCATGTTAAATCGTTTAATTTTCTGTGGTACTGGGTGAAAAATTGTGTTGGGCACTAATTATCCACTTGGCGGGCATTTTATTTAATTTTTGACAGTTTACTGATCTCCCTCACTGTTGTGTATGAGGGGGGAGGGGCTTAATTTGGCGCTTTTACTACGCATCAGGAATTCAGTGACAAGTCTGTTTTTCTTCCCTGCATGATCCGGTTCGTCTCTACAGAGCTCAAGGGTCTTCAAAAGTTATTTTTGAGGGAGGTAATCACTCACAGCAGACCTGTGAGATAGTGCTTTGACTGTGATAAAAAACGTTATATTCTGTAATTTTTTCTGCCATTTAAGGGTTAGTTATCCATTGCTAATGGGGGCAATCCTTTGCTAAATTTATATTTTTACCGGAAAGAATTTTATTTTATAGTTTATCCGTTTTATTTTCTCAACTGTCATAACTTCTGTGTTTCTTAAAGGCACAGTACGTTTTTCTCATACTATTGAAAATTAAAGTGAAAAGTATTTCCAAGCTGCTGGTTTAATTGCTAGTGTGTTTAACATGTCTGACTCAGAGGAATATCTCTGTGCTATATGTGCTAAAGCCAAAGTGGAGCCCAATAGAAATTTATGTACTAATTGCATTGATGCTACTTTAAATAAAAGTCAATCTGTACAAATTGAACATCATTCACCAAACAACGAGGGGAAAGTTATGCCGACTAACTTGCCTCACGTGTCAGTACCTGCATCTCCCGCTTGGGAGGTGCGTGATATGGTAACGCCGAGTACTTCAGGGCGGCCATTACAAATCACATTGCAGGACATGGCTAATGTTATGACTGAAGTTTTGTCTAAATTACCCGAACTTAGAGGGAAGCGTGACCACTCTGGGGTGAGAACAGAGTGCGCTGATAATACTAGGGCCATGTCAGATACTGGGTCACAGTATGCGGAACATGAGGACGGAGAGCTTCAATCTGCAGGTGACGGTTCTGATCCCAATAGAGTGGATTCAGACATTTCTAATTTTAAGTTTAAGCTTGAGAACCTCTGCGTTCTACTAGGGGAGGTATTAGCGGCTCTGAATGATTGTAACACCGTTGCAATTCCAGAGAAGTTATGTAGGCTGGATAGATTACTATGCGGGTACCGGCGAGTACTGACGTATTTCCTATACCTAAGAGGCTTACAGAGATAATTACTAAGGAGTGGGATAGGCCCGGTGTACCCTTTTCCTCCCCTCCTGTATTTAGAAAAATGTTCCCAATAGACGCCACCACACGGGACTTATGGCAGACGATCCCTAAGGTGGAGGGAGCGGTTTCTACTCTGGCTAAGCGTACTACTATCCCGGTGGAGGATAGCTGTGCCTTTTCAGATCCAATGGATAAAAAATTAGAGGGTTACCTTAAGAAAATGTTTGTTCAACAAGGTTTTATATTACAACCCCTTGCATGTATTGCGTCTGTCACGGCCGCTGCCGCTTTTTGGTCCGAGTCCCTGGAAGAGACTCTTGACTCAATTACTATCGAAGAAATTTCAAACAGGCTCAAAACACTTAAGCTAGCTAATTCATTTGTTTCAGATGCCGTAGTACATTTAACTAAACTTACGGCTAAGAATTCCGGTTTCGCCATTCAGGCACGCAGAGCACTGTGGCTAAAATCGTGGTCCGCTGACGTTACTTCTAAATCTAAGTTACTTAACATACCTTTCAAAGGGCAGACCTTATTCGGGCCCGGTTTGAAAGAAATTATCGCTGACATTACAGGAGGTAAAGGCCATGCCCTGCCTCAAGACAGAGCCAAGCCTATGGCTAGACAGTCTAATTTTCGTTCCTTTCGTAATTTCAAGGCAGGAGCAGCATCAACTTCCTCTGCTCCAAAACAGGAAGGAGCTGTTGCTCGTTACAGACAAGGCTGGAGACCTAACCAGTCCTGGAACAAGGGCAAGCAGGCCAGAAAACCTGCTGCTGCCCCTAAGACAGCATGAATTGAGGGCCCCCGATCCGGGAACGGATCTAGTGGGGGGCAGACTTTCTCTCTTCGCCCAGTCTTGGGCAAGAGATGTCCAGGATCCCTGGGCACTAGAGATCATATCTCAGGGATATCTTCTGGACTTCAAATCCTCTCCCCCAAAGGGGAGATTCCATCTGTCAAGGTTATCAACAAACCAAATAAAGGAGGCGTTTCTACGCTGCGTACAAGATCTGTTACTAATGGGAGTGATCCATCCGGTTCCGCGGTCGGAACACGGACAGGGATTTTACTCAAATCTGTTTGTGGTTCCCAAGAAAGAAGGAACCTTCAGACCAATCTTGGATTTAAAGATCCTAAACAAATTCCTAAGAGTTCCATCGTTCAAAATGGAAACTATTCGGACAATTCTACCCATGATCCAAAGAGGTCAGTACATGACCACAGTGGATTTAAAGGATGCTTACCTTCACATACCGATTCACAGAAATCATCACCGGTACCTAAGGTTTGCCTTCCTAGACAGGCATTACCAGTTTGTAGCTCTTCCATTCGGATTGGCTACGGCTCAAGAAATCTTCACAAAGGTTCTGGGGGGCTCTTCTGGCGGTGCTAAGACCGCAAGGAATTTCGGTAGCTTCCTTACCTAGACGACATTCTGATACAAGCTTCAAGCTTTCAAACTGCCAAGTCTCATACAGAGTTAGTACATGGCATTTCTAAGGTCGCATGGGTTGGAAGGTAAACGAAAAGAAGAGTTCTCTTTTTCCACTCACAAGAGTTCCCTTCTTGGGACTCTTATAGACTCTGTAGAAATGAAGATCTACCTGACAGAAGACAGGTTAACAAAGCTTCAAAACGCTTGCCGTGTCCTTCATTCCATTCAACACCCGTCAGTGGCTCAATGCATGGAGGTGATCGGCTTAATGGTAGCCGGCAATGGACATAGTACCTTTTGCACGCCTACACCTCAGACCGCTGCAATTGTGCATGCTAAGTCAGTGGAATGGGGGATTACTCAGATTTGTCCCCTACTCTGAATCTGGATCAAGAGACCAGAAATTCTCTTCTATGGTGGCTTTCTCGGCCACATCTGTCCAGGGGGATGCCATTCAGCAGGCCAGATTGGACAATTGTAACAACAGACGCCAGCCTGCTAGGTTGGGGCGCTGTCTGGAATTCCCTGAAGGCTCAGGGATCTTGGTCTCAGGAGGAGAGTCTCCTGCCAATAAACATTGATATAAAGTTGTTATCTTGGAAAGTTCTGTTCTTAATATCTATTTCCTCGGCTCGTAGAGGTCTCTGAGTTATCAGCCCTTACATTGTGATTCTCCTTATCTGATTTTTTCACTCAGATAAGGTAGTTCTGCGTACTAAACCTGGGTTCTTACCTAAGGTAGTCACTAACAGGAATATCAATCAAGAGATTGTTGTTCCATCCTTGTGTCCAAATCCTTCTTCAAAGAAGGAACGTCTTCTGCACAATCTGGATGTAGTTCGTGCCCTAAAATTCTATTTACAGGCAAACTAAAGACTTTCGACAAACGTCTTCCCTGTTTGTCGTTTATTCTGGCCAGAGGAGAGGGTCAAAAAGCTTCGGCTACCTCTCTCTCTTTTTGGCTTCGTAGCATAATACGTTTAGCTTATGAGACTGCTGGACAGCAGCCTCCTGAAAGAATTACAGCTCATTCCACTAGAGCTGTGGCTTCCACTTGGGGCCTTTAAGAATGAGGCCTCTGTTGAACAGATTTGCAAGGCTGCAACTTGGTCTTCGCTTCATACTTTTTCCAAATTTTACAAATTTGACACTTTTGCTTCTTCGGAGGCTATTTTTGGGAGAAAGGTTCTTCAGGCAGTGGTTCCTTCTGTATAAAGATCCTGCCTGTCCCTCCCGTCATCCGTGTACTTTGCTTTGGTATTGGTATCCCAGAAGTAATGATGACCCGTGGACTGATCACACTTAACAGGAGAAAACATAATTTATGCTTACCTGATAAATTCCTTTCTCCTGTAGTGTGATTCAGATCCACACGGCCCGCCTGTTTTTATGGCAGGTCTAAAATTTTTAATTATACTCCAGTCACCACTGCACCCATTAGCTTCTCCTTTCTCGTTGGTTCTTGGTCGAATGACTGGGTGTGACGTAGAGGGGAGGAGCCTATATAGCAGCTCTGCTGGGTGATCCTCTTGCACTTCCTGTTGGGAGGAGTTAATATCCCAGAAGTAATGATGACCCGTGGACTGATCACACTACAGAGAAAGGAATTTATCATGTAAGCATAAATTATGTTTTGCTTATCAGTTAATTACGCAGTGCATTGCAAGCAATATGTGTACATGGTCTGTAAGGCATTTCAAACCTGCACTTTGTTAGCAATGTTTGCATTGTTTTGCCCGTCTAGCAATCTACCATCTGAAAAACCTGTTGAGTAATGTTCATCTTGTGTCATTTGCTGTGGCTAAATACTATAGGGTCAGGTTCCTGTTTTCTGTAGGATGCACTCCAGCCTTTATGGTCAGTCTAAAAAAAACAAAAAAAAAAAACAACCCACAATGTACTGAGTTAAATTACAGGACCAACTGCTAAATAAAAAATACAGCTACACTTTTTTTTATTAACTATTTAATTTTGATTCACATTTCTGAAAAATATCAGCTTTTTAAAAAAAACATTCTTGACCATTTAAAGACTTTGGTCATATTAAATTTTAAGTTCTGTATACACTAATACAGTTGTAAAGAAACTATGCTTAAGGGATAGTGATATGGCATATTTTTTTTTTAAACATGTTGAAATATCTGGAATCTTTCAGCTAAGGGGCAAACATCTTTGTTACAGAATGCATCTATTTTCTCAAGAAACAAAAATGAGGGGTCTTGATAGCAGTTTCACAGGCACAACCAACAGCCTTAAAAGTATAGGAGTTGGACATTAGACCCAAGACTTGACAATGCTCAGTGTTATTCTTTGGGCTAGTAGGCTGTCCACTATTGGTTGCAAACAGGAGGCGTGTCCGGAACACGGTCAAACTACTGGTCCATTCAAACCAAAAATATGAATGATCTGCTTCCTAGAGGACCCGGAGTGCCGTAGCAGCGGCGGATCAGCTGCAAAAATACAGAACATAAGGCACACTAAGGAGCAGGCACTACTAGTAGGTATAAATTTAAAACATTCGATTTATTCAAAAGGACTTTAAAAACATAGCCCCCAGACAGGGGTAGAGAGACATACAGGACAAGTCTTACACGTTTCGCGCCCCCTAGTGGCGCTTAATCATAGACTAAAAGTCTATAATTAACACCACTAGGGAGCGTGAAATGCGTAAGACATGTCCTGTATTTCTCTCTACCCCTGACTGGAGGCTATGTTTTAAAGTCTTTTGAATAAATCGTATGTTTTAAATTTATACCTACTAGTAGTGCCTGCTCCTTCGTGTGCCTTGTTCTGTCCCTATTGGTTGTCATTACAATAGTTAAAATTATATATTTATTTTACATATTGTACTCTTTCTGGATAGCATTTCAGCTGTCTTCTTTGTGTAAAAATTAGGTTTTACCCTGAGAGATCTGGAATCTTTGCCCTTTGGAGTTTCTCTTCCAATCAGACATGCTATCTATCGGTGCAGGGAGCAGCCTATATCTGACTGGCCTGAAGCAGTCTGCCTTCTCATTGGACGTCAGGACCTTTCTAAACAAGCCTGTGAAGGAAACCTACCAAAAGCTAAATCTGTAAGAAACCCACTAAATCTCAACCTGAACATGTGTATATGTATTTTTGTATATGTGTAAATTATATACACGTGTGTGTATTGACAGATCTAGATATATTAAAAGAAAATATTTCTCCAACATAGGTGTGTCCGGTCCACGGCGTCATCCTTACTTGTGGGATATTCTCTTCCCCAACAGGAAATGGCAAAGAGCCCAGCAAAGCTGGTCACATGATCCCTCCTAGGCTCCGCCTTCCCCAGTCATTCTCTTTGCCGTTGCACAGGCAACATCTCCACGGAGATGGCTCAGAGTTTTTTGGTGTTTAAATGTAGTTTTTATTCTTCAATCAAGAGTTTGTTATTTTAAAATAGTGCTGGTATGTACTATTTACTCTGAAACAGAAAAGAGATGAAGATTTCTGTTTGTAAGAGGAAAATGATTTTAGCAACCGTTACTAAAATCGATGGCTGTTTCCACACAGGACTGTTGAGAGGAATTAACTTCAGTTGGGGGAAACAGTGAGCAGACTTTTGCTGCTTGAGGTATGACACATTTCTAACAAGACTTGGTAATGCTGGAAGCTGTCATTTTCCCTATGGGATCCGGTAAGCCATTTTTATTAAATAAGAATAAAGGGCTTCACAAGGGCTTTAAAGACTGGTAGACATTTTTCTGGGCTAAAACGATTGATTTATAAGCATTTTTAATAGTTTATAGCTTTGATCATTTTCGCGCCACTAATGCGCAGTTGTTTTTGGGAAGCAAGGCATGCAGATGCATGTGTGAGGAGCTCAGATACATAGAAAAAGCTTACTGAAGGCGTCATTTGGTATCGTATTCCCCTCTGGGCTTGGTTGGGTCTCAGCAAAGCAGATACCAGGGACTGTATAGGGGTTAAATATAAAAACGGCTCCGGTTCCGTTTTTTTAAGAGTTAAAGCTTTCAAATTTGGTGTGCAATACTTTTTGGTGAATTTTGGTGAAATTTTGGTGAATTTTGAACAATTCCTTCATACTTTTTCACATATTCAGTAATAAAGTGTGTTCAGTTTAAAATTTAAAGTGACAGTAACGGTTTTATTTTAAAACGTTTTTTTGTACTTTATCAAGTTTATGCCTGTTTAACATGTCTGAACTATCAGATAGACTATGTTCTGTATGTGAGGAAGCCAAGGCTCCTTCTCATTTAAATAGATGTGATGTATGTGACAAACAATTTAGAGAAAATGATGCCCAAGATGATTCCTCAAGTGAGGGGAGTAAGCATGGTACTGCATCATCCCCTCCTTCGTCTACGCCAGTCTTGCCCACACAGGAGGCCCCTAGTACATCTAGTGCGCCAATACTCCTTACTATGCAACAATTAACGGCTGTAATGGATAATTCTATCAAAAACATTTTAGCCAAAATGCCCACTTATCAGCGAAAGCGCGACTGCTCTGTTTTAGAAAATACTGAAGAGCATGAGGACGCTGATGATAATGGTTCTGACATGCCCCTACACCAGTCTGAGGGGGCCAGGGAGGTTTTGTCTGAGGGAGAAATTTCAGATTCAGGGAAAATTTCTCAACAAGCTGAACCTGATGTGATTACATTCAAATTTAAATTGGAACATCTCCGCGCTCTGCTTAAGGAGGTGTTGTCTACTCTGGATGATTGTGACAATTTGGTCATTCCAGAGAAATTATGTAAGATGGACAAGTTCCTAGAGGTCCCGGGGCCCCCCGAAGCTTTTCCTATACCCAAGCGGGTGGCGGACATTGTAAACAAAGAATGGGAAAGGCCCGGCATACCTTTTGTCCCTCCCCCTATATTTAAGAAATTGTTTCCTATGGTCGACCCCAGGAAGGACTTATGGCAGACAGTCCCCAAGGTCGAGGGGGCGGTTTCTACTCTAAACAAACGCACCACTATCCCTATAGAAGATAGTTGTGCTTTCAAAGATCCTATGGATAAAAAATTAGAGGGTTTGCTTAAAAAGATGTTTGTTCAGCAAGGTTACCTTCTACAACCAATTTCATGCATTGTTCCTGTCACTACAGCAGCGTGTTTCTGGTTCGATGAACTAGAAAAGTCGCTCGATAAAGATTCTTCTTATGAGGAGATTATGGACAGAGTTCACGCTCTTAAATTGGCTAACTCTTTTACTTTAGACGCCACTTTGCAATTAGCTAGATTAGCGGCGAAAAATTCAGGGTTTGCTATTGTGGCGCGCAGAGCGCTTTGGCTAAAGTCTTGGTCAGCGGATGCGTCCTCCAAGAACAAATTGCTTAACATACCTTTCAAGGGGAAAACGCTGTTTGGCCCTGACTTGAAAGAGATTATTTCAGATATCACTGGGGATAAGGGCCACGCCCTTCCTCAGGATAGGTCTTTTAAGGCTAAAAATAAACCAAATTTTCGTCCCTTTCGCAGAAACGGACCAGCCTCAAGTTCTACATCCTCTAAGCAAGAGGGTAATACTTCTCAAACCAAGCCAGTCTGGAGGCCAATGCAAGGCTGGAACAAAGGTAAGCAGGCCAAGAAACCTGCCACTGCTACTAAGACAGCATGAGATGTTGGCCCCCGATCCGGGACCGGATCTGGTGGGGGGCAGACTTTCTCTCTTCGCTCAGGCTTGGGCAAGAGATGTTCTGGATCCTTGGGCGCTAGAAATAGTCTCCCAAGGTTATCTTCTGGAATTCAAGGAGCTACCCCCAAGGGGAAGGTTCCACAGGTCTCAATTGTCTTCAGACCACATAAAAAGACAGGCATTCTTACATTGTGTAGAAGACCTGTTAAAAATGGGAGTGATTCATCCTGTTCCATTAGGAGAACAAGGGATGGGATTCTACTCCAATCTGTTCATAGTTCCCAAAAAAGAGGGAACATTCAGACCAATCTTAGATCTCAAGATCCTAAACAAATTTCTCAAGGTTCCATCGTTCAAAATGGAAACCATTCGGACAATTCTTCCTACCATCCAGGAAGGTCAATTCATGACCACGGTGGATTTAAAGGATGCGTATCTACATATTCCTATCCACAAGGAACATCATCGGTTCCTAAGGTTCGCCTTTCTGGACAAGCATTACCAGTTTGTGGCACTTCCATTCGGATTAGCCACTGCTCCAAGAATTTTCACAAAGGTACTAGGGTCCCTTCTAGCGGTGCTAAGACCAAGGGGCATTGCAGTAGTACCTTACTTGGACGACATACTGATTCAAGCGTCGTCTCTACCACAAGCAATGGCTCATACGGACATTGTCCTGGCCTTTCTCAGATCTCACGGGTGGAAAGTGAACGTAGAAAAAAGTTCTCTATCTCCGTCAACAAGAGTTCCCTTCTTGGGAACAATAATAGACTCCTTAGAAATGAGGATTTTTCTGACAGAGGCCAGAAAATCAAAACTTCTAAGCTCTTGTCAAGTACTTCATTCTGTTCTTCTTCCTTCCATAGCGCAGTGCATGGAAGTAATAGGTTTGATGGTCGCGGCAATGGACATAGTTCCTTTTGCGCGAATTCATCTAAGACCATTACAGCTGTGCATGCTCAGTCAGTGGAATGGGGATTATACAGACTTGTCTCCGACGATACAAGTAGATCAGAGGACCAGAGATTCACTCCGTTGGTGGCTGACCCTGGACAACCTGTCACAAGGGATGAGCTTCCGCAGACCAGAGTGGGTCATTGTCACGACCGACGCCAGTCTGGTGGGCTGGGGCGCGGTCTGGGAACCCCTGAAAGCTCAGGGTCTTTGGTCTCGGGAAGAATCTCTTCTCCCGATAAATATTCTGGAACTGAGAGCGATATTCAATGCTCTCAAGGCTTGGCCTCAGCTAGCAAAGGCCAAATTCATACGGTTTCAATCAGACAACATGACGACTGTTGCGTATATCAACCATCAGGGGGGAACAAGGAGTTCCCTGGCGATGGAAGAAGTGACCAAAATAATTCAATGGGCGGAGACTCACTCCTGCCACTTGTCTGCAATCCACATCCCAGGAGTGGAAAATTGGGAAGCGGATTTTCTGAGTCGTCAGACATTTCATCCGGGGGAGTGGGAACTCCATCCGGAAATCTTTGCCCAAATAATTCAATTGTGGGGCATTCCAGACATGGATCTGATGGCGTCTCGTCAGAACTTCAAGATTCCTTGCTACGGGTCCAGATCCAGGGATCCCAAGGCGACTCTAGTGGATGCACTAGTAGCACCTTGGAGCTTCAACCTAGCTTATGTGTTCCCACCGTTTCCTCTCATTCCCAGGCTGGTAGCCAGGATCAAACAGGAGAGGGTATCGGTGATCTTGATAGCTCCTGCGTGGCCACGCAGGACTTGGTATGCAGATCTGGTGAATATGTCATCGGCTCCACCATGGAGGCTACCTTTGAGACAGGACCTTCTTGTTCAAGGTCCGTTCGAACATCCGAATCTGGCCTCACTCCAACTGACTGCTTGGAGATTGAACGCTTGATTTTATCAAAGCGAGGGTTCTCAGATTCTGTCATTGATACTCTTGTTCAGGCTAGAAAGCCTGTAACCAGAAAAATCTACCATAAAATATGGAAAAAATATATCTGTTGGTGTGAATCTAAAGGATTCCCATGGAACAAGATAAAAATTCCTAAGATTCTATCCTTTCTTCAAGAAGGTTTGGAGAAAGGATTATCTGCAAGTTCTTTGAAGGGACAGATTTCTGCTTTATCTGTTTTACTTCACAAAAAGCTGGCGGCTGTGCCAGATGTTCAAGCTTTTGTTCAGGCTCTGGTTAGAATCAAGCCTGTTTACAAACCTTTGACTCCTCCTTGGAGTCTCAATTTAGTTCTTTCAGTTCTTCAGGGGGTTCCGTTTGAACCCCTACATTCCGTTGATATCAAGTTATTATCTTGGAAAGTTTTGTTTTTGGTTGCAATTTCTTCTGCTAGAAGAGTTTCAGAGTTATCTGCTCTGCAGTGTTCTCCTCCTTATCTGGTGTTCCATGCAGATAAGGTGGTTTTGCGTACTAAACCTGGTTTTCTTCCGAAAGTTGTTTCTAACAAAAATATTAACCAGGAGATAGTCGTGCCTTCTTTGTGTCCGAATCCAGTTTCAAAGAAGGAACGTTTGTTGCACAATTTGGATGTAGTTCGTGCTCTAAAATTCTATTTAGAGGCTACAAAGGTTTTCAGACAAACATCTTCCTTGTTTGTTGTTTATTCTGGTAAAAGGAGAGGTCAAAAGGCAACTTCTACCTCTCTCTCTTTTTGGCTTAAAAGCATCATCAGATTGGCTTATGAGACTGCCGGACGGCAGCCTCCTGAAAGAATCACAGCTCATTCCACTAGGGCCGTGGCTTCCACATGGACCTTCAAGAACGAGGCTTCTGTTGATCAGATATGTAAGGCAGTGACTTGGTCTTCACTGCACACTTTTACCAAATTTTACAAATTTGATACTTTTGCTTCTTCTGAGGCTATTTTTGGGAGAAAGGTTTTGCAAGCCGTGGTGCCTTCCATCTAGGTGACCTGATTTGCTCCCTCCCATCATCCGTGTCCTAAAGCTTTGGTATTGGTTCCCACAAGTAAGGATGACGCCGTGGACCGGACACACCTATGTTGGAGAAAACAGAATTTATGTTTACCTGATAAATTACTTTCTCCAACGGTGTGTCCGGTCCACGGCCCCGCCCTGGTTTTTTAATCAGGTCTGATGATTTATTTTCTCTAACTACAGTCACCACGGTATCATATGATTTCTCCTATGCAAATATTCCTCCTTTACGTCGGTCGAATGACTGGGAAAGGCGGAGCCTAGGAGGGATCATGTGACCAGCTTTGCTGGGCTCTTTGCCATTTCCTGTTGGGGAAGAGAATATCCCACAAGTAAGGATGACGCCGTGGACCGGACACACCGTTGGAGAAAGTAATTTATCAGGTAAACATAAATTCTGTTTTTAGTCATCTCATTGAGAAACATGCAATGTAAGTATTTTCAGTTCCATGAGTAATTGTACTTAATGCATTTATCCTGCAACACTGTGTAGGTGTTAATTTTCAGTCCAGTATTTGTCAGGAATGCTTGGACAGATACCATATAGTCCATGCAACCTGGTGTTTGTTTTTGCATTAACCCAAAAATGAGTACTCATGAATGTTTGCTGCAGGTGTCCCATAATTTACATATTGGTCTCCATTTAACAAGGAGTGGGCCTGCAAGGTTCCCGGGCACGAATAATTTTCTTCGCAAGAGCTCAGAAGCTCTATCCACAGCTTCATAAATGGAGTCAATTGTCTTCTGGGATAAGTGTAGACTGTAGGAGGTACCCAGATACTGAATACTGAAATTGACTTAGGTTAGCATATTTGTGTTAATAAAACAAATATTTATAATATATGTATTTAGTACATGCCTAAATGAAAATCAGCATAGATAATGAGATGAGTATTTTTACATAATCAATAAAGGCATAATTAAAAGACAACGCAAAAGCACTGAATTTCAAATGAGTAGATTTTTGCTAACACTTCCAAAGTTCCACTTCCTTCCCCCTGCATCATATGACATCCATCAGTCAATCACAAAAGCATATACAAATATACTGTGAATTCTTGCACATGTTTAGTAGGAGCTGGTGCCTCAAACTGTGGATATATAAAGATTGTGCACCTTTTTAAGTGATTTGGAAAGTGCTCCTATCTAAATCCTGAAAGTTTAATTTGGACTTAAGTGCTCATTTAAAATATAATGAATGTGTATTCTTTCAACCAGAGACATTTTCTTTCCTAATTGAAACTAGTCTGTAAAATACTGTTACCATTTCTTTGTAATTTTTTTTAAGTCCACAGGTCAAGTACCATCCCCTGAGGTTCCTCCTTCAGGTGAAGCTGAAGAGGAAGATGACGGTATGAATGATTTGAATCAGGAAGTGCTGTCACTGATTTGGAGTGAAGATTTGCGTGTGCAGGAAGTACGCAGGCTGCTTCAGAGTTCCCATCCTGTGCGCGTAAATGTTGTCCAGATGCCTGAAGTAAGCGACCATGAGTACATAGAAGAGAAGGAAAACAGGTAGCTGTTCATTTGTGTAACTTCACTGTCAATAAAAGGAATATGTAATAATAACAATATTTCTTTCTAATGACACTGAGTCCACGGATCATCTAATTACTATTGGGAATATCACTCCTGCCCAGCAGGAGGCGGCAAAGAGCACCACAGCAAAGCTGTTAAATATCACCTCCATTCCTTCCCACCCCAGTCATTCTCTTTGCCTACGTTAGTGTAAGGTAGTGGTGGCTTCCACATGGGCTTTTAAAAATGATGCTTCTGTTGAACAGATTTGTAAGGCTGCGACTTGGTCTTCGCTTCATACCTTTTCCAAATTTTACAAATTTGATACTTTTGCTTCTTCGGAGGCTATTTTTGGGAGAAAAGTTCTTCAAGCAGTGGTGACTTCTGTTTAACCATCTGTCTTGTCCCTCCCGTTCATCCGTGTCCTGTAGCTTTGGTATTGTATCCCACAAGTGAAGGATGAATCCGTGGACTCGTCGTACCTTATAGAAGAAAAGTAAATTTATGCTTACCTGATAAATTAATTTCTTCTATGGTACAACGAGTCCACGGCCCGCCCTGTCATTTTAAGACAGATTATATTTTTTTATTTTAAACTTCAGTCACCTCTGCACCTTGTAGTTTCTCCTTTTTCTTCCTGTACCTTTGGTCGAATGACTGGGGGGTGGAGCTAAGGGAAGAGCTATATAGACAGCTCTGCTTTGGTGCTCTTTGCCACTTCCTGTTAGCAAAAGGATAATATCCCACAAGTAAAGTATGAATCCGTGGACTTGTCGTACCATAGAAGAAATTAATTTATCGGGTAAGCATAAATTTACTTTTTCTGTCAAATTTCAAAGTTTGTTAAATTTTCCTTCCCCAGCATCATTCGACAGCCTGATTATCAGCCAATCACAAAACACATATACCTGTAAGTTCTTGCACATGCTCAGTAGGAGCTGGTGCGTTTAAGTGTGCATATAATAAAAAGATTGTGCACATTTGGATAATGGAAGTGAATTAGAAAGTTGTTTAGAATTGTGTGTTCTATCTGAATCGTTTAAAGAGTGTCTAAAGTTACAGAATTTACAAGTAAGGTCATACTTATCCAAACAGTGTTTTAGCTAAAACACAATATTGCCTGCCCACGACAAACCTTATAAGTAAATCCAGCTCTAAAAAATGTTTATATGTGATGGGTTTAATATAGGGTGGATTTGGTTTATATCAAATTGATTGAAATCATGAATGAAATCACGATTTACACCACTAGTCGGTAAGACTAGATTTTAGATTATTTTTCTAGTTATATCAGACAATTACTGGTTTGGTTATATACCATTAGAAATACATAGATCATAGAAAATTATTAAATTATTGGGAGGTGAACTATCTTCAGTTTATTAGGTTCATAATTGATCAACTTTGCAGCTGTTCTTTATTGGAAGAAGAAAACTAATTACTGTAACAATTTAAATAGTTTTTACTAAGACAATAACATTATTTCATTTTTAATACTTTCCCCTCCTTTCTCACACTTTATTTTCTTGTGTCAATCTGTTTCACTCCAAACAATCTTCTATTCATTGAGCTTATTTAAACTTAGTGTGTGTTTACTCGGTGTACATAGATTTGCAGTCGATGAATGGTATTACAGGGACAGTAAAGTCAAAATAAAACTTTCATGATTCAGATAGTACATGCAATTTTAAATAACTTTACAATGTACATCTTTTATCTAATTTCCTTTGTTCTCTTGGTATCCATTGTTGAAAAGCATACATAGGCTTAGGGGCAATGCACTACTAGCTGCTTGTCATTGGCTCACCCAGTGTGTTCAGCTAGCTCCCAGCAGAGCATTGCTCTCCTGCAACAAAGGATACCAAGAGATTGAAACAAATTTTGATAAGAGGTAAATCTGAAAATTATATGCTCTGTCTGAATCATAAAGAGAAAAAAAATTGGCTTATGTCCCTTTTTAAGCTCTTTTTCTCAATATTGTATATTTATTTTATTATATTTTTGTTCTGAAGAAGCGGCATGTTATTTCTGCAGACACATTCACAGTTTTGAGAACTACAAAACCAAGAGCATGTGATAACATCTTCTAGATAGAAAAATTGCCCAAAATAATCTGACAGAAACCTCTGGGAGTGCATGACCTTGTGAATGGATTAATGGGATATAGAAACTTACTTTAGATAGAATTTTTTTTTCTCCATGAAACGCATATTATTTAAACAAAATCCTTTTTATATCTAATTTAATTTCTCTTGTAAGGTGTATCCAGTCCACGGATCATCCATTACTTGTGGGATATTCTCATTCCCAACAGGAAGTTGCAAGAGGACACCCACAGCAGAGCTGTAATATAGCTCCTCCCCTAACTGTCATAGCCAGTCATTCTCTTGCAACTCTCAACAAGCTAGGACGTTGTAGGAGAGAGTGGTTAAATATAGCTAGTTTATTTTCTTCAATCAAAAGTTTGTTATTTTTAAATAGTACCGGAGTTGTGCTATTTTATCTCAGGCAGTAAATAGAAGAAGAATCTGCCTGAGGTTTCTATGATCTTAGCAGGTTGTAACTAAGATCCATTGCTGTTCTCACATATGTCTGAGGGGATTACACAGATGAGGTAAAACTTCAGCGAGAGAATGGCGTGCAGTTTATTCTGCTATCAGGTATGTGCAGTTATAATTTTTTCTAGAGATGGAAAACACTAGAAAATGCTGCTGATACCGGATTAATGTAAGTTGAGCCTGAATACAGTGATTTAATAACGACTGGTATCATGCTTACTCCCAGGGGTAATACCCTTATGATATTGCAATATAAAACGTTTGCTGGCATGTTTAATCGTTTGTATATATGCTTTGGTGATAAAACTTTATTGGGGCCTAGTTTTTTCCACATGGCTGGCTTAAATTTAAACTAGAAACAGTTTCCTGAGGCTTTCCACTGTTACAGTTGGTGCAGTTAAAATTACAAACTGTGACATCCAGCTTCCCTCAAAGGCCCTCTGAATGCTATAGGACATCTCTAAAGGGCCCAAAGGCTTTCCAAAGTCGTTTATTGGGGAAGGTAGGGCCACAGCTTGCTGTGGCAGTTGGTTGTGACTGTTAAAAAACGTCTATTTCGTTTTTTTGATCCGTTTTTTGAACTAAGGGGTTAATCATCCATTTGCAAGTGGGTGCAATGCTCTGTTAGCCTATTATACACACTGTAAAAATTTCGTTTGATTTACTGCATTTATTCACTGTTTTTCAAATTCTGACAAAATTTGTTTCTCTTAAAGGCACAGTACCGTTTTTTATATTTGCTTGTTAACTTGATTTAAAGTGTTTTCCAAGCTTGCTAGTCTCATTGCTAGTCTGTATAAACATGTCTGACATAGAAGAAACTCCTTGTTTATTATGTTTAAAAGCCATGGTGGAACCCCCTCTTAGAATGTGTACCAAATGTACTGATTTCATTTTATGTAATAACGATCATTTTCTGTCTTTAAAAAATTTTATCACCAGAGGAATCTGACAAGGGGGAAGTTATGCCGAGTAACTTTCCCCACGTGTTAGACCCTTTGACTCCCGCCTAAGGGACTCACGCTCAAATGGCGCCAAGTACATCTAGGGCGCCCATAGCGTTTACTTTACAAGACATGGCGGCAGTCATGGATAATACACTGTCAGCGGTATTAGCCAGACTACCTGAACTTAAAGGTAAGCGAGATAGCTCTGGGGTGAGACAAAATGCAGAGCATACTGACGCTTTAAGAACCATGTCTGATACTGCCTCACAATATGCAGAAGCTGAGGAAAGAGAGCTTCAGTCAGTGGGTGATGTTAATGACTCAGGAAAGATACCTGATTCTAATATTTCTACATTTAAATTTAAGCTTGAACACCTCCGCGTGTTGCTTAGGGAGGTTTTAGCTGCTCTGAATGACTGTGATACCATTGCAGTGCCAGAGAAATTGTGTAGACTGGATAAATACTTTGCAGTGCCGGTGTGTACTGATGTTTTTCCAAATACCTAAAAGGTTTACAGAAATTATTAATAAGGAATGGGATAGACCAGGTGTGCCGTTCTCTTCCCCTCCTATTTTTAGAAAAATGTTTCCAATAGATGCCACCACACGGGACTTATGGCAGACAGTCCCTAAGGTGGAGGGAGCAGTTTCTACTCTAGTAAAGCGTACTACTATCCCTGTCGAGGACAGTTGTGCTTTTTTTTAGATGCAATGGATAAAAAATTAGAGGTTACCTTAAGAAAATATTTATTCAACAAGGTTTTATCCTACAGCCCCTTGCATGCATTGCCCCTGTCACTGCTGCTGCTGCAGCGTACTGGTTTGAGTCTCTGGAAGAGGCTTTACAGGTAGCGATTCCATTGGATGATTTACTTGGCAAACTTAGAGCACTTAAGCTAGCCAATTCTTTTATTCTGATGCCATTGTTCATTTGACTAAACTAACGGCTAAGAATTCTGGTTTTGCTATACAGGCGCTCAGAGCGCTATGGCTTAGATCATGGTCAGCTGACGTGACTTCAAAATCTAAGCTACTTAACATTCCCTTCTAGGGGCAGACCCTATTCGGGCCTGGTTTGAAGGAGATTATTGCTGATATCACTGGAGGAAAAGGTCATGCCCTTCCTCAGGACAGGTCCAAATCTAGGGCCAAACTGTCTAATTTTCGTGCCTTTCGAAACTTCAAGGCAGGTGCCGCATCAACTTCCTCTAATGCTAAACAAGAGGGAACTTTTGCTCAATCCAAGACAGTCTGGAGACCAATCCAGACCTTGAAAAAAGTAAGCAGGCCAAAAAGCCTGCTGCTGCCTCTAAGACAGCATGAAAGAACGGCCCCCTATCCGGTAACGGATCTAATAGGGGGCAGACTTTCAATCTTCGCACAGGCGTGGGCAAGTAATGTTCAGGATCCCTGGGCGTTGGAAATTATATCCCAGGGATATCTCCTGAACTTCAAAGTTTCCCCCCCAAAAGGGAGATTTCACCTTTCACAATTATCTGCAAACCAGATAAAGAGAGAGGCATTCTTACACTGTGTACGAGACCTCCTAGTTATGGGAGTGATCCATCCAGTTCCAAAGGAGGAACAGGGACAGGGTTTTTACTCAAATCTGTCTGTGTTTCCCAAAAAAGAGGGAACCTTCAGACCAATTTTGGATCTAAAGATCTTAAACAAATTCCTCAAAGTTCCATCATTCAAGATGGAAACTATTCGTACCATCCTACCAATGATCCAGGAGGGTCAATATATGACTACAGTGGATCTAAAGGATGCTTATCTTCACATTCCGATACACAAAGATCATCATCGGTTTCTCAGGTTTGCCTTTCTAGACAGGCATTACCAGTTTGTAGCTCTTCCCTTTGGATTAGCTACAGCCCCAAGAATCTTTACAAAGGTTCTAGGGTCGCTTCTGGCGGTCCTAAGGCCGCGGGGCATAGCAGTAGCCCCTTATTTAGACGACATCCTGATACAGGCGTCAAACTTCCAAATTGCCAAGTCTCATACGGACGTAGTACTGGCATTTCTGAGGTCGCATGGGTGGAAAGTGAACGAGGAAAAGAGTTCTCTATCCCCACTCACAAGAGTTTCCTTTCTAGGGACTCTGATAGATTCTGTAGAAATTAAAATTTACCTGACGGAGTCCAGGTTATCAAAGCTTCTAAATTCCTGCCGGGTTCTTCATTCCATTCCGCGCCCTTCGGTGGCTCAGTGTATGGAAGTAATCGGCTTAATGGTAGCGGCAATGGACATAGTGCCGTTTGCACGCATACATCTCAGACCGCTGCAACTATGCATACTCAGTCAGTGGAACGGGGATTACACAGATTTGTCCCCTCAACTGAATCTGGACCAAGAGACCAGGGATTCTCTTCTCTGGTAGCTATCTCGGGTCCATCTGTCCAAAGGTATGACCTTTAGCAGGCCAGATTGGACAATTGTAACAACAGATGCCAGGCTTCTAGGTTTGGGTGCAGTCTGGAATTCCCTGAAGGCTCAGGGATCGTGGACTCAGGAGGAGTCTCTCCTTCCAATAAATATTCTGGAACTAAGAGCGATATTCAATGCTCTTCAGGCTTGGCCTCAGTTAGCAAATCTGAGGTACATCAGATTTCAGTCGGACAACATCACGACTGTAGCTTACATCAACCATCAAGGGGGAACAAGAAGTTCCCTAGCGATGTTAGAAGTTTCAAAAATAATTCGCTGGGCAGAGATTCACTCTTGCCACCTATCAGCTATCCATATCCCAGGTGTAGAGAACTGGGAGGCGGATTTTCTAAGTCATCAGACTTTTCATCCGGGAGAGTGGGAACTCAATCCGGAGGTTTTTGCACAACTGATTCATCGTTGGGGCAAACCAGAACTGGATCTCATGGCATCTCGCCAGAACGCCAAGCTTCCGTGTTACGGATCCAGGTCCAGGGATCCCAAGGCGACACTGATAGATGCTCTAGCAGCGCCCTGGTCTTTCAACCTGGCTTATGTGTTTCCACCGTTTCCTCTGCTCCCTCGACTGATTGCCAATATCAAGCAGGAGAGAGGATCAGTGATTCTGATAGCACCTGCGTGGCCACGCAGGACCTGGTATGCAGATCTAGTGGACATGTCATCCTTTCCACCATGGTCTCTGCCTCTGAGACAGGACCTTCTACTTCAGGGTCCTTTCAACCATCCAAATCTAATTTCTCTGAGGCTGACTGCCTGGAGATTGAACGCTTGATTTTATCAAAGCGTGGCTTCTCCGAGTCAGTTATTGATACCTTAATACAGGCACGAAAGCCTGTCACCAGGAAAATTTAACATAGGATATGGCGTAAATATCTTTATTGGTGTGAATCCAAGGGTTACTCATGGAGTAAGGTCAGGATTCCCAGGATATTATCTTTTCTCCAAGAAGGTTTGGAAAAAGGATTGTCAGCTAGTTCCTTAAAGGGACAGATTTCTGCTCTGTCTATTCTTTTGCACAAGCGTCTGGCAGATGTTCCAGACGTTCAGGCATTTTTTTTCAGGCTTTAGTTAGAATCAAGCCTGTGTTTAAAGCTGTTGCTCCACCATGGAGCTTAAATTTGGTTCTTAAGGTTCTTCAAGGAGTTCCGTTTGAACCTCTTCATTCCATAGATATCAAACTTTTACCTTGGAAAGTTCTGTTTTTGGTAGCTATTTCCTCGGCTCGTAGAGTCTCTGAGCTATCTGCCTTATAATGTGATTCTCCTTATCTGATTTTTCATACGGATAAGGTAGTCCTGCGTACCAAACCTGGGTTCTTACCTAAGGTGGTATCTAACAAGAATATCAATCAAGAGATTGTTGTTCCATCCTTGTGTCCTAATCCTTCGAAGAAGGAACGTCTATTACACAATCTGGACGTGGTCCGTGCTTTAAAGTTTTACTTACAAGCTACTAAAGATTTTCGTCAAACATCTGCTTTGTTTGTTGTCTACTCTGGACAGAGGAGAGGTCAAAAGGCTTCGGCAACCTCTCTTTCTTTTTGGCTAAGAAGCATAATCCGCTTAGCCTATGAGACTGCTGGACAGCAGCCTCCTGAAAGGATTACAGCTCATTCCACTAGAGCTGTGGCTTTCCACTTGGGCCTTTAAAAATGAGGCTTCTGTTGAACAGATTTGCAAGGCGGCGACTTGGTCTTCGCTTCATACTTTTTCAAAATTTTACAAATTTGATACTTTTGCTTCTTCGGAGGCTATATTTGGGAGAAAGGTTTTACAGGCAGTGGTTCCTTCCATTTAAGTTCCTGCCTTGTCCCTCCCTTCATCCGTGTACTTTAGCTTTGGTATTGGTATCCCACAAGTAATGGATGATCCGTGGACTGGATACACCTTACAAGAGAAAACACAATTTATGCTTACCTGATAAATTTATTTCTCTTGTGGTGTATCCAGTCCACGGCCCGCCCTGTCATTTTAAGGCAGGTAATTTTTAAATTTAAACTACAGTAACCACTGCACCCTATGGTTCCTCCTTTTCTCGGCTTGTTTTCGGTCAAATGACTGGCTATGACAGTTAGGGGAGGAGCTATATTACAGCTCTGCTGTGGGTGTCCTCTTGCAACTTCCTGTTGGGAATGAGAATATCCCACAAGTAATGGATGATCCGTGGACTGGATACACCACAAGAGAAATAAATGTATCAGGTAAGCATAAATTGTGTTTTTTTTTTTTTTTTTGAATAAATTTTTATTAATAATGATAATACAAAACCACACAACAACACAGTTTTCACTTGACATAATTGGGAGCGGGAATACACGCAATTTTTCATAAGGCAAATGACATTCAAAGTAGACCGGTTGGCCCGGTATAGTAGTCAAACTTGTCCAATAATCATACTTCAGCTGTGTATTTGCACTTTACAGGTGTTGTGTATTGGTTTGTCCGAGGGGAGGTTTTGGTTTTTTGTATTTTAGATACCGTATGGCCATATACGCCATACCTGATGAGCCTGACAGTTAAGTGAGGTAGGATAGTAAGTACATATGATGTATGCGAACGAGAATAATGCTGATAGAGTCGGTCACCCACCTCTCCCAAAGGGGAGGGGGGGGAATATTGGGGAAGGAAGTAAAGGTATCGAGAGGGGGGGGGGAGGTGGAAGGGTCAGAATAGCGAGGAGCACCTCAGGTCTAACATAGTGAGGTGCATCCTCTAGGGGGGAAAAATGAGATAGCCGGGGAGAGGTCGCTAGGTTTAAAGAGAGAAGGGTATTATGGAGTTGGTTTCAGATAGGTCTCCCAGGGTTCCCAGATTAGGCAGAAGACATCTGACTGTTTCTTCGTTCTAAAGACATAGTCTTCCATTGCTTTAACGTATTGTAGGTAGTCAATGACTGCCTGCCATCTTGTGGGCTGCTGTTTTTTCCAATTCCTAGCAATTAACATCTTGACTGATGTCAACAGGTAGACTAATAGGTATCTCTTGTGCTTTGGTAGCTTTTTTACGCCTAAATGTAGAAGGGCTAGGCCTGGAGTATCTGGGATCGGGAGTTCTAGGGCCGTACAGGCCGCACAGACTTTCAACCAAATTGGTCGGAGTCTGTCACATGACCACCACATATGGAGTGGGGTCCCTATCTCCCCACATTCCCTCCAGCATAGGGGTGAGTGCTCAGGATACAGAGTCCGAAGCTTGGTCGGCACTAGGTGCCATCTGGTGAGAATTTTGAAGTAAAGTACGTACATTGTGGTACAATGGAGTGCAGATTTAGTCAGCTGTATCGCCTTAGTCCAGTCAAGTGTTGTGAAAGTGAGTCTCAATTCTGCTTCCCAGGAAGCCATATGTCTGGTTTTCACTAGGGTGGGAGGCCCCAAGAGAGCTCCATAATGGGCAGTGAGGGTTTTGTACAGTTGTAGGTTCGCCTTCCATCTAACCTCCCAAATCGTGGGTGTCCTGATCTTGTCGACCAGGAATCCCCATGCCTTCATCAGGGATCTAAGTCTCATAAAGTCAAACTCTAGATGTCGGGGAATGTCGAATTTAGTTATCATGTCCTGGGACGAAAGAAGACTCTCGTCCAGGAAGAAATCACTTAGTGAAGAAATCTCCAAAGCCCTCCAAGGAGTGAGCCGAGTATTAGGCAGCCCTTGCAGGAGCGACACGACCGGGTGGATGGGAGAGGGATGCAGAGCTATCAACTGGTGGTGTCTTAGGTGAAACCAGGCCGATTGACAGTCTTTAATAAGATGATTGGAGATTTTTATCTGTGTGGCTAGATGTGGAGGAACCCACAACAGATCCGAGAGGTCAACATAGGCAGGGAGGGAAGCCTGTTCCAGTTCCCTCCATCTCGTAGGGGGTAGGGCTGGCCCCCACGCTGAGAAATGCGAAATCATCGCCGCTCGATGGTATAGTTGGACGTTGGGTAGTCCTAACCCTCCTCGGTCGATTGGGGTCTGAAGTGTGGCCGCCGCAACTCTCGGCCACTTATTGTCCCAAACATAGGAGTTAAATGAGGTTTGGAAGCCACGTAGAGTCTTTTCCGGCACTGGGATGGGGATACACCTCATAATGTAGGTTAATTTGGGGAGGATCATCATCTTCAGAGCGGCAATTCTGCCCATCCAAGAGATTTCCTCATATTTTTTAGATTTCAATCTCACCTCGACTTCCCGCAGTAAGACAGTGTAGTTTTCCTGCAACACTGTGTTTTTGTCATGAGACAAAAAGACCCCTAGATGTCTGATCCCATCTATCGACCACTTGAACGAGTAGAGCCGCTTAAGACGTCTCTGTTCTGGTTGTTCAATGTGGATCATGTAGGCCTCTGTTTTAGACACATTAATCTTATAATTCGAAATGCTACTAAAGGACTCAATGATCCCGAAGAGATGGGGAAGTGACTCCACTGCGTCAGTGAGAAAGAGAGTGAGATCATCAGCGAAGAGTGCCAATTTCTGGTGTGTATCATGAATCTGAAGGCCCTGGACCCCAGGACTTTCTCTAATTGCCTCCGCGAGAGGTTCCATCACCAGCGCAAAAAGGAGTGGGGACAGGGGACACCCCTGTCTAGTCCCGTTCCTGATCGCAACTTTAGAGGAACAGAAGCCCATACCCTTGATCACGGCCGTCGGAGAGGTGTAGAGGGCGGCAATAGCTGTACGAAACGTCTCGGGAATCCCAAAACGTTCCAAGGCACAGAACATATAATCCCACCCCACCCTGTCAAACGCTTTTTCTGCGTCCATAGACAGGGTGAGGAGGGGTAATCCCATATCCGCCGCTTCCATAAATATGTTCAGTAGCCTACAAGTGTTATCTGTACCTTGCCTTCCTTGTACAAATCCCACTTGGTCCAAATGGATCAGCGAGGGTAAGTGTTTTCCAAGCCTGGTCGCAAGGACCTTGGCATAGACTTTCACATCCACATTAATAAGGGAAATGGGCCGGTAGCTCTCGCAGAGCGCCGGATCCTTCCCTTCTTTGGGTATAGTCAAGATGCTAGCCTCCAAAAATTCAGGGAGGAAGGCTCCCTTCTCTCTAACTTCATCAAAAAGATGGAGCAAAATAGGTGAGGCCCGTAAATCCATCCGGACCCGAAGCCTTGTGTGGCTTCAAGGCCAATATGGCCGTTTTGATTTCCTCTAGAGTGAAAGGGGCAGTCAGGTCATCAACCGAGTCTGCTTCCAAGGAGGGAAGGTCCAACCCCGCCAGGAACTGTTGAGTCGCTGTTCTGCGAGCGTCGACTCCCAAAGAGTCGCTATTTAGATTATACAATGAAGTATAGTAGTCAGCAAACGCCTTCCCAATATCTTTTGGTGAGTGAACTGCGCCTGCTGCCGTAGAGATCGTGGGGATTCTGGCTTGAACCGCACGATCTCTGAGCTTACGGGCCAGCAACCTATCAGCCTTGTTTCCTTTGTAAAAGTACACTTGTCGAAGCCGAAGCAGGTTTGCCTGAACTCGTAGCCGCTCTCTCTTATTAATTTCATCTCTGATAGCGCCAACCCGGTCGCCCAGGGCGGGAGTTGGGATATTTTTGTTAGCCAATTCAGTCTGTCTCAGTTCCGCATATAATTTAGCAAGGGAAACCTTGTTTTTAGCCTTTAACAACGTACTTTTGTTAATAAAATGGCCCCTGAGATAGGCTTTAAGTGCGGCCCAAAGGATTCCCTTTCGGTCAGAGAGGTATGTTTTCGGTTTTTTTTTATCTAGAGTAGGGTCCCAAACCAAATTAAGATCCCCCCCTATCAATAGGTGTCCCCTCCTAACTTCTCCCAGTCTCCGCAGAAACTTTCTCAAGAATGGAATCTGTTTGACATTTGGGGTGTAAATAGAGGCTAAGGTGTATAGTAGTCCATTTAATGAGCAGACCAAAATCAGGTATCTGCCCTCGGGGTCCCGGTCAACATGTTCCATGACACAACAAATGTCTCTGTGGATCAGAATCGCTACCCCTCTCTTTTTCTCTGAGAAACAAGCCATTTCACATATGGGGTAATGTATCGGAGTACGAAACGGCCTAGCTTTGTTATCCCAATGAGTCTCTTGGAGAAACACAATATGTAGTTTGTGGGAGTCAAGGTAACTAGATAAAAGGCTTCGTTTAGTATGGGAGTTTAAGCCCTGGGCATTGATAGTGGCTACAGTTATAGGCGCCATATGGTTAGGAGATTTTATGTCCCTAGTAGAATAGTAAAAGGATGGGAGGGGGATGTTTACCAGGGAGACAGGGGAAAAAGGGGGAAATGAAAGAAGGGAGAGGTGGGTCTATCCGCTCTCAAGTAACTGTATGGGTTATTTTAGGAACAGTCAGGATACTCAGCGATGTGTAGAGTACACTATCTCTATGAGTGCTCTTACTAGAAATAGTAAGAGGTCACAACTATTAAGGTGGGGTGGAGGTCAGCATGCAGAGCCTGACCCCAGTCAGTCGTTTTGTGTCATGCGTCAAATGTCTACAGATGTCAAGATTCTCCGGTCTGTGTCATGTGTGTCGTTTCACACGTATCATGTGGTGGGTCAAACGTGACAAATACACAGCTCTACAGGAACAACACATTATCACGTTTCAATAAGGTTGAACACAGGATACAGAGTTAAACAGTGCCATTAACTATGAGGCAATAACTGGTACACACAATTTGGCAATATTGCTAGGTAAATTATTCTTGTAGAATGGCTCCCTTCTTAGCAATCTACTTACTAGTAACAAATATTTGGTGACAAGGTATCTTTTCCCATGGTACACATTTTAAGTAATTTCAGCTGGATATTGCTAGGGGGCAATGACATATGTTTACCATAGGGGAGATCATCACTGTTAAGCTATGTCTCAACACTTGGAAAATCTAGTAGAGTAGACGCCCATACTCATGGCTGTGGTAGCTAAGCTATTCTATTGACAAGTCTCTCAACTATGCAAAGTATAAACAAACAATCATTAATGGTAATAACAATGCTGCAACACATTAACATTTGCATATCCCTCAGTATAGAGAGGGAAGCGCGTAAGAAAAAAAAAAAAAAAAAAAAAAAAAAAAAAGGGGATAAGGTGGAACCATAGAACAGGAGAAACTGAAAACATCCATGCTAAGTCCCGTAAGGAACAGTAAAAGTGGCAAATCCCGTAGGGGATATCAGGATCTTCTAGGAGAAGTAAGGGGCCTCATTGCCCAAAGTCCAGTGTGGGGTGTTAAACAGAGCGGGGTTCATGTTGTGCCTTTAATTTTTTTTTTTAATGGAAACAAATCAATGATTTTTATACACTGGTTTAATATAATTTGTACTGGGTTGCACTTGATGTACAGTATCTCTGAAGGAAGCAGGGGATTGATTTCTTTATTCCCCACCCAATTAAACATTAAAGTGGGAGACATTTAGGTGATACTTAGCTACATGTTGTACAGGTAAGAAATAAAGCCTATGCACTACCCCTTTATTAGTAGGTGTTAACATTGGCAAAATTCGGCTGCATTTTAAAAATCATATACCAACAAATGGTAATATCTGCAGGTGGACAAATAAGCTTACATGTTACTAGAACCTTTCTGTTCATATCATTTAAAGGATAGGGTATATGTACTATTTTATTTTACAGATACAATGTAGTGATGTGTAAATGATTTGTCTGCTAATATCCTTTTATCAGTACTTTTATATGCTTATTGTTTTGCCTATATATTTCTTATCAATTGTAGGTTATTACAACTATGTCAGAGGACTATGTCTCTTCCTGTGGGACGCGGAATGTTCACCTTATTTTCCTACCACCCAGTTCCTACAGAACCACTACCAATTCCTAAATTAAACTTGACAGGTGGGTGTTTGCTGTACTTTAAAACATTTTATTTTTTTACAAGATTTGTTTGTAGTCTCCTTTCAGTTTCAAGAAGATAATTCAGAATTACCCATGCTTTAAAAGGTATGTAAATAAAAGGCAACATAAGAAATGAACCTCCCAATGGTGGGCAGGAGAAAGGGCCAGTCCATTTGAGAGGATGTTCCTGCAGCCACTTTCAATACTCTTATAAGCAGATTTCCTGAGGGGTTGGCAACCTTTATGACTGCTGTGCCAAAGTAATACTGTGTGACCCAGGATGTCAGTTCACTTATTAAAAACAAACAATATTTGATAACTAATAAAGAACCAACCTCAGGATAGACCTGGGGCCCTGCAACACTCAGCCAATACCCACAGAAGATCTCTGATCCCTTGCCTTCCAATTATGATCTTAGCCACAACATACCTAAAATCAGATCCCTGGCCATTCTCTTATCCCCCTTATCACATTACTGGTCAGACCAATGGCACAGCAGTCCCTTCCCTAGCTATTCCCTGGGGCCTTTGTTGTCTGCTGCGCCAAATTTCCCTTGTAAGGAAGTGTTGTTGTTTTTTTTTATAACTGTGCACAGTTCATGTATAGGTGGAGTGAAGAGTGCAGCAGTGCTTTACCTAGCTACCATGTTGTCCCACTCCACGTATTATTTGAATCACTGCAAATTCCATGGTTAAAAATTACATTTCTTTCCTATGGCATGGAGAGTCTATGACTTCATTCCAATTACTAGTGGGATATTCACCTCCTGGCCAGCAGGAGGAGGCAAAGAGCACCCCAGCAGCTCTTAAGTGTCACTTCCCTTACCCATAACCCCCAGTCAGTCTTTGCCTCTGTTATCGGGAGGATGGCGAAGTTGAGTGTCTGAAGATTTAATCCTTCAATGGGTACTTTTCCCTGCAAGCAAGGATTGAGGTCTAGCTGTGTCTACATCAATCTCTTTAGTAAGAGTTGTGTTTTTTAGCAGTTAGAAGGTGGCGAGGTTGTCTTTGCTTTACGTCTAACATTATTGCTACCCCTGTTATTGAAAGCCAGTGTTAGTTACTCTGTTTTATCTTTTTCTACAGGTCTCTGATAGGAGTAAGTGTCCTTTCACACCTTGTGAGTGGTCTCTCTGCCCGACAGCTGGATCTGCAGGTAAGTGCCTTTGTCTTCTAGGTACTGGAGACTTGCACAGTAAAACTTTTATTTTCATCTTAATATGAGGAGAATCCACGGCTTCATTCCTTACTTGTAGGAATACAGAACCTGGCCACCTGGAGGAGGCAAAGACACACCAGCCAAAGGCTTAAATACCTCCCCCACTCCCCTCATCCCCCAGTCATTCTTTGCCTTTCGTCACAGGAGGATGGCAGAAAAGTGTCGGAAGGTTCGGATTAGTCTCTTATGGAGGGTAGTACTCTTCGGTATGGGACTGGAGTTATAAGTAGTCTTGTCAGCCTCTCAGTGAGAGCTTTGACGAATGTTAGGGTCTGGAGATGCAGGGAGAGTCTTTCTGCAAAACCATCCAGACTCGTATTAACAGCTCCTAAGCAATCAGTGTTGATGAGTTTCACTGCCTGCTTCTATCACTCAAGTCCATGTCGGGTGCAATGCTACAAGACTGTCAAACTTGAGAGGCTGTGTGTCTGTTCCACGGCAGTGATTCTGTTAAGATCGTTTAATTTTATACTCATATGATAATGCAAGAAGACAGGGTCAGAGTGTGACTCCTTATATCTGTATGGAATCAAGAGTTAATAATTCCGGAAGGGGATTATTGAACGGGGGATTTACGCATACTTTGCTTTATTATGTTTTATTCTGCGACGTGTGAGATGAGACTCAAGCAGATGTTGGAACATTCAAATTTTACTTTCGTTTTGGATATCTGCGCGGCCTGTGAGGTTTGGCGTGCTTCTTCCTGGAGCAGGGGATGTCCTGCATGGCATACTATGTGACCGGGTGTGGTCTCATTGATTTCCTCTTTCCTGACCGTGCGGTTTACAGGAGACGAAGCGGTTTCTCTGTGGGGCCTGGGTCATAGGAGGTGGTGAGTGCCCCAGCCATTGGGGGTATAAAGGTGCCATTTATCTTTTTCTATAGTCCATCTTAAAAGCGCAAGTTATGGAGGACTCTGATACGTTAGAGGGTACTCCCTCTTTACCTAAATCTAATACCTGTTTTTATTGTGAGGAGGCTACGGTATATCCGCCTGCTCATTTATGTTCCACATGCCTTGATAAAGTACTTCTATCTAAGATGCCCAAAATGTTTAGTACCACTGAGCCGTCCACCTCTGAGGGGTCTCCGTCCGGTGAGGTGCGTTCCCTGCAGTCATCTCTTACAACACATGCAGTTTCCCATAGCACTGCTATTCCTCCTTCGGGAGGGGCCCTCTTACCGCCAGACCTTACTGAACAGCTACAAACGGCAGTGTCTGCGGCCTTCAGTGCTTTATCGCGCCCTGCTAAGCGCAAGTGAAAGGTCAAATATTGCTATCCTTCCTGGGGTAATCTTCCAACTTGTTGGATTTATCTGATACTAGATTATCCACTGATGAGGACGCCTCTGTTACTTCAGAGGATGCTCTTTCTGGGTCGGAATCTGCTGCCTCTAAACCTCCGGCTGCGGAGGAACCAGACTTTAGATTTAGGATCGAGCACTTACGCTTTCTGTTAAAGGAAGTGTTGGCTACGTTAGAGGTTCCGGAACCTAAATTACCCGAGGAACCTTCTATTCCTAAGCTTGATAAAGTTTATGAGGATAGGGTGGTGCCACAGACTTTTCCGGTTCCCGTAAAAATGGAAAATATTATCAAGAATGAATGGGAGAGACTTGGATCTTCTTTCTCTTGTTAAGTGTATCCAGTCCACGGATCATCCATTACTTGTGGGATATTCTCCTTCCCAACAGGAAGTTGCAAGAGGATCACCCACAGCAGAGCTGCTATATAGCTCCTCCCCTAACTGTCATACCCAGTCATTCTCTTGCAAGCCTCAACCAAGATGGAGGTCGTAAGAGGAGTGTGGTGTTTTATACTTAGTTTATTCTTCAATCAAAAGTTTGTTATTTTTAAATGGTACCGGAGTGTACTGTTTATCTCAGGCAGTATTTAGAAGAAGAATCTGCCTGCGTTTTCTATGATCTTAGCAGAAGTAACTAAGATCCATGGCTGTTCTCACATATTCTGAGGAGTGAGGTAACTTCAGAGAGGGAATGGCGTGCAAGTTATCCTGCAATAAGGTATGTGCAGTTAATATATTTCTAGGGATGGAATTTGCTAGAAAATGCTGCTGATACTGAACTAATGTAAGTAAAGCCTTAAATGCAGTGAGAGCTACTGGTATCAGGCTTATTAATAGAGATGCATACTCTTATAAAAATGTAATATAAAACGTTTGCTGGCATGTTTAATCGTTTTTATATATGTTTGGTGATAAAACTTATTGGGGCCTGGCTTGAATTCTGCCTAGTAACAGTTTCCTGACTTTCCACTGTTGTAATATGAGTGGGAGGGTTTTTTTTGTGCAGCAAAAATTACAGACACAGACATCCGGCTTCTTCCTGCATGATCCAGGATATCTCTGGAGGGCTCAAAAGGCTTCAAAGTCGTTTTTGAGGGAGGTAACAAGCCACAGTAGAGCTGTGGCAGTTGTTGTGACTATTTAAAAACATAAAAAAAAAACAAACAAAAAAAAAAACGTTTTTGTCAGTTATTATTCTGTGTTTGCTATTAAGGGGTTAATCATCCATTTGCAAGTGGGTGCAATGCTCTGCTAACTTGTTACATACACTGTAAAAATTTTGTTAGTGTAACTGCCTTTTTTCACTGTTATTTCAAATTTTGGCAAAAATTTGTGTTTCTTAAAGGTGCAGTAACGTTTTTTATATTGCTTGTAAACTTGTTTAAAGTGTTTTCCAAGCTTGCTAGTCTCATTGCTAGTCTTTTTAAACATGTCTGACACAGAGGAAACAACTTGTTCATTATGTTTGAAAGCCATGGTGGAGCCCCATAGGAGAATGTGTACTAAATGTATTGATTTCACCTTAAACAGTAAAGATCAGTCTTTAACTATAAAAGAAATATCACCAGGAGATTCTGACGAGGGGGAAGTTATGCCGACTAACTCTCCCCACGTGTCAGACCCTTCGCCTCCCGCTCAGGGGATGCACGCTAATATGGCGCCAATTGCATCAGGGACGCCCATAGCGATTACCTTGCAGGACATGGCTGCAATCATGAATAATACCCTGTCAGAGGTATTATCCAGGTTGCCTGAATTAAGAGGCAAGCGCGATTGCTCTGGGGTTAGGAGAAATACAGAGCGCGCAGATGCTGTAAGGGCCATGTCTGATACTGCGTCACAATATGCAGATCATGAGGACGGAGAGCTTCAGTCTGTGGGTGACGTCTCTGATTCGGGGAAACCTGATTCAGAGATTTCTAATTTTAAATTTAAGCTTGAGAACCTCCGTGTATTGCTTGGGGAGGTATTAGCTGCTCTGAATGACTGTAACACAGTTGCAGTACCAGAGAAATTGTGTAGGCTGGATAAATACTATGCGGTGCCGGTGTGTACTGATGTTTTTCCTATACCTAAAAGGCTTACAGAAATTATTAGCAAGGAGTGGGATAGACTGGGTGTGCCTTTTTCCCCACCTCCTATATTTAGAAAAATGTTTCCAATAGACGCCACTACACGGGACTTATGGCAGACGGTCCCTAAGGTGGAGGGAGCAGTCTCTACTTTAGCAAAGCGTACCACTATCCCGGTTGAGGACAGTTGTGCTTTTTCAGATCCAATGGATAAAAAATTAGAGGGTTACCTTAAGAAAATGTTTATTCAACAAGGTTTTATTTTACAGCCCCTTGCATGCATAGCGCCTGTCACGGCCGCGGCGGCATTCTGATTTGAGGCCCTGGAAGAGGCCATCCATACAGCTCCATTGACTGAAATTATTGACAAGCTTAGAACACTTAAGCTAGCTAACTCATTTGTTTCTGATGCCATTGTTCATTTGACTAAACTAACGGCTAAGAATTCCGGATTCACCATCCAGGCGCGTAGGGCGCTATGGCTTAAATCCTGGTCAGCTGACGTGACTTCGAAGTCTAAATTACTCAACATTCCTTTCAAGGGGCAGACCTTATTCGGGCCTGGTTTGAAGGAAATTATTGCTGACATTACTGGAGGTAAGGGTCATACCCTTCCTCAGGACAGGGCCAAAGCAAAGGCCAAACAGTCTAATTTTCGTGCCTTTTGAAATTTCAAGGCAGGTGCAGCATCAACTTCCTCCGCTTCAAAGCAAGAGGGAACTTTTGCTCAATCTAAGCAGGCCTGGAAACCTAACCAGTCCTGGAACAAAGGCAAGCAGGCCAGAAAGCCTGCTGCTGCCTCTAAGACAGCATGAAGGAACGGCCCCCTATCCGGCGACGGATCTAGTAGGGGGCAGACTTTCTCTCTTCGCCCAGGCATGGGCAAGAGATGTTCAAGATCATATCTCAGGGATATCTTCTGGACTTCAAAGCTTCCCCTCCACAAGAGAGATTTCATCTTTCAAGGCTATCTGCAAATCAGATAAAGAAAGAGGCATTCCTACGCTGTGTGCAAGACCTCCTAATTATGGGAGTGATCCATCCAGTTCCGCGGACGGAACAAGGACAGGATTTTTATTCAAATCTGTTTGTGGTTCCCAAAAAAGAGGGAACCTTCAGACCAATTTTGTATCTAAAGACCTTAAACAAATTCCTCAGAGTTCCATCTTTCAAAATGGAAACTATTCGGACCATCCTACCCATGATCCAAGAGGGTCAGTACATGACCACAGTGGACCTAAAGGATGCCTACCTTCACATACCGATTCACAAAGACCATCATCGGTTTCTAAGGTTTGCCTTTCTAGACAGGCATTACCAATTTGTAGCTCTTCCCTTCGGGTTGGCTACAGCCCCGAGAATCTTTACAAAGGTTCTGGGCTCACTTCTGGCGGTTCTAAGACCGCGAGGCATAGCGGTAGCTCCGTATCTAGACGACATCCTGATACAGGCGTCAAACTTTCAAGTTGCCAAGTCTCATACAGAGATAGTTCTGGCATTTCTGAGGTCGCACGGGTGGAAAGTGAACGAGGAAAAGAGTTCTCTATCCCCACTCACAAGAGTCTCCTTCTTAGGGACTCTTATAGATTCTGTAGAAATGAAAATTTACCTGACGGAGTCCAGGTTATCAAAACTTCTAAATGCTTGCCGTGTTCTTCACTCCATTCCGCGCCCTTCGGTGGCTCAGTGTATGGAGGTAATCGGCTTAATGGTAGCGGCAATGGACATACTGCCATTTGCGCGCCTACATCTCAGACCGCTGCAATTATGCATGCTGAGTCAGTGGAATGGGGATTACACAGATTTGTCCCCTCTGCTAAATCTGGATCAAGAGACCAGAGATTCTCTTCTCTGGTGGTTGTCTCGGGTCCACCTGTCCAAGGGTATGACCTTTCGCAGGCCAGATTGGACAATTGTAACAACAGATGCCAGCCTTCTAGGTTGGGGTGCAGTCTGGAACTCCCTGAAGGCACAGGGATCGTGGACTCAGGAGGAGAAACTCCTTCCAATAAATATTCTGGAGTTAAGAGCGATATTCAATGCTCTTCTGGCTTGGCCTCAGTTAGCAACACTGAGGTTCATCAGATTTCAGTCGGACAACATCACGACTGTGGCTTACATCAACCATCAAGGGGGAACCAGGAGTTCCCTAGCGATGTTAGAAGTCTCAAAAATAATTCGCTGGGCAGAGTCCCACTTATGCCACCTGTCAGCAATCCATATCCCAGGCGTGGAGAACTGGGAGGCGGATTTTATAAGTCGTCAGACTTTCCATCCGGGGGAGTGGGAACTCCATCCGGAGGTGTTTGCTCAATTGATTCATCGTTGGGGCAAACCAGAGTTGGATCTCATGGCGTCTCGCCAGAACGCCAAGCTCCCTTGTTACGGATCCAGGTCCAGGGACCCAGAAGCGACGCTGATAGATGCTCTAGCAGCGCCTTGGTTCTTCAACCTGGCTTATGTGTTTCCACCGTTTCCTCTGCTCCCTCGACTGATTGCCAAAATCAAACAGAGAGAGCATCAGTGATTCTGATAGCACCTCGTGGGCCACGCAGGACTTGGTATGCAGACCTAGTGGACATGTCATCCTTTCCACCATGGACTCTGCCTCTAAGTCAGGACCTTCTGATACAAGGTCCTTTCAATCATCCAAATCTAATTTCTCTGAGACTGACTGCATGGAGATTGAACGCTTGATTCTATCAAAGCGTGGCTTCTCCGAGTCAGTCATTGATACCTTAATATACAGGCACGAAAGCCTGTTACCAGGAAAATCTACCACAAGATTTTGAGTAAATATCCTTATTGGTGTGAATCCAAGAATTACTCATGGAGTAAGGTTAGGATTCCTAGAATATTGTCTTTTCTCCAAGAGGGCTTGGACAAAGGATTATCAGCTAGTTCCTTAAAGGGACAGATTTCTGCTCTGTCTATTCTTTTGCACAAGCGTCTGGCAGAGGTTCCAGACGTTCAGACAGGCATTTTTGCCAGGCTTTGGTTAGAATTAAGCCCTGTGTTTAAAACCTGTTGCTCCTCCGTGGAGCTTAAACTTGGTTCTTAAAGTTCTTCAAGGAGTTCCGTTTGAACCCCTTCATTCCATTGATATTAAACTTTTATCTGTGAAAGTTCTGTTTTTGATGGCTATTTCCTCGGCTCGGAGAGTCTCTGAGCTATCTGCCTTACAATGTGATTCTCCTTATCTGATTTTTCATGCAGATAAGGTAGTTCTGCGTACCAAACCTGGGTTTTTACCTAAGGTGGTTTCTAACAAGAATATCAATCAAGAGATTGTTGTTCCATCATTGTGTCCTAATACTTCTTCAAAGAAGGAACGTCTTTTACATAATCTGGACGTAGTCCGTGCCTTGAAGTTTTACTTACATGCTACTAAGGATTTTCGTCAAACATCTTCCCTGTTTGTCGTTTACTCTGGACAGAGGAGAGGTCAAAAAGCTTCGGCAACCTCTCTGTCCTTTTGGCTTTGGAGCGTTATACGCCTAGCCTATGAGACTGCTGGACAGCAGCTCCCTGAAAGGATTGCAGCTCATTCTACTAGAGCTGTGGCTTCCACATGGGCCTTCAAAAAGGAGGCCTCTGTTGAACAGATTTGCAAGGCTGCGACTTGGTCTTCGCTTCACACTTTTTCAAAATTTTACAAATTTGATACTTTTGCTTCTTCGGAGGCTGTTTTTGGGAGAAAGGTTCTTCAGGCAGTGGTTCCTTCCGCTTAATCCTGCCTTGTCCCTCCCATCATCCGTGTACTTTAGCTTTGGTATTGGTATCCCACAAGTAATGGATGATCCGTGGACTGGATACACTTAACAAGAGAAAACATAATTTATGCTTACCTGATAAATTTATTTCTCTTGTAGTGTATCCAGTCCACGGCCCGCCCTGTCCTTTTAAGGCAGGTCTAAATTTTAATTAAACTACAGTCACCACTGCACCCTATGGTTTCTCCTTTCTCTGTTTTTCGGTCGAATGACTGGATATGACAGTTAGGGGAGGAGCTATATAGCAGCTCTGCTGTGGGTGATCCTCTTGCAACTTCCTGTTGGGAAGGAGAATATCCCACAAGTAATGGATGATCCGTGGACTGGATACACTACAAGAGAAATAAATTTATCAGATAAGCATAAATTATGTTTTTTCCCCTCCTCCTTCCTTTAAGAAATTGTTCCCGGTTCCAGACTCTCAATTAGAGTTGTGGGGTTCTGTCCCTAAGGTGGATAGAGCTATCTCCACGCTTGCTAAGTGCACTACTATCCCGCTTGAGGATAGTTCCTTGTTTAAGAAGCCCATTGATAAGAAGCTAGAAACTCTGTTAAGAAAGATGTTTCAGCACACATGGTATTTGTTTCAGCCTGCAGCGGTGGTGGCTGGAGCCGCTACCTATTGGTGCCACTCTCTCGGAGATGATTGAGGTGGAAACCCCCTTCAACGAGATTCAAGAAAGGATTAAGGCCTTGAGGGTAGCTAATTTGTTTATCTGTGATGCAAATATGCAGATTATTCTCCTGAATGCCAAGACATCAGGTTTTACTGTTCTAGCCTGTAGGGGGCACTGTTTGAAGTCTTGGTCTGCGGACATGACTTAAAAATCTAGATTACTTTCTCCAACATAGGTGTGTCCGGTCCACGGCGTCATCCTTACTTGTGGGATATTCTCTTCCCCAACAGGAAATGGCAAAGAGCCCAGCAAAGCTGGTCACATGATCCCTCCTAGGCTCCGCCTTCCCCAGTCATTCTCTTTGCCGTTGTACAGGCAACATCTCCACGGAGATGGCTTAGAGTTTTTTAGTGTTTAACTGTAGTTTTTATTATTCAATCAAGAGTTTGTTATTTTAAAATAGTGCTGGTATATACTATTTACTCTGAAACAGAAAAGAGATGAAGATTTCTGTTTGTAAGAGGAAAATGATTTTAGCAACCGTTACTAAAATCGATGGCTGTTTCCACACAGGACTGTTGAGAGGAATTAACTTCAGTTGGGGGAACCAGTGAGCAGACTTTTGCTGCTTGAGGTATGACACATTTCTAACAAGACGATGTAATGCTGGGAAGCTGTCATTTTCCCTATGGGATCCGGTAAGCCATTTTTATTACAGACAGAAAAAAAAAGGGGCTTCACAAGGGGCTTTTTAAGACTGTAGACATTTTCTGGGCTAAATCGATTTATATATAAACATATTTTATACTCCATTAGCCTTGAGGGAATATTTTAATCTTGGAATTTGTAAAATAACCGGCAGGCACTGTATTGGACACCTTATTCTCTAGGGGCTTTTCCCTAATCATAGGCAGAGTCTCATTTTCGCGCCTGTATTTGCGCACTTGTTTTTGAGAAGCATGACATGCAGATGCATGTGGTGAGGAGCTCTGATACATAGAAAAGACTTTCTGAAGGCGTCATTTGGTATCCGTATTCCCCTTTGGGCTTGGTTGGTTCTCAGCAAAGCAGATACCAGGGACTGTAAAGGGGTTAAATATAAAAAACTGCTCCGGTTCCGTTATTTTAAGGGTGTAAAGCTTCCAAATTTGGTGTGCAATACTTTTAAGGCTTTAAGACACTGTGGTGAAATTTTGGTTAATTTTGAACAATTCCTTCATACTTTTTCGCAATTGCAGTAATAAAGTGTGTTCAGTTTAAAATTTAAAGTGAGCAGTAACGGTTTTATTTTAAAACGTTTTTTGTAACTTTGTTATCAAGGTTTATGCCTGTTTTAACATGTCTGAACTACCAGATAGACTGGTGTTCTGAATGTGGGGAAGGCCAAGGTTCCTTCTCATTTAAATAGATGTGGATTTATGTGACAGCAAAATTTAGAGAAAATGATGCCCAAGATGATTCCTCTAGTGAGGGGAGTAAGCATTGGAATCTGCATCATCCCCTCCTTCGTCTACACCAGTCTTGCCCACAACAGGAGGCCCCTAGTACATCTAGCGCGCCCATACTCCTTACTATGCAACAATTAACGGCTGTAATGGATAATTCTATCAAAAACATTTTAGCCAAAATGCCCACTTATCAGCGAAGAGCGCGACTGCTCTGTTTTTAGGAAATACTGAAGAGCATGAGGACGCTGATGATATTGGTTCTGAAGGCCCCTACACCAGTCTGAGGGGGCCAGGGAGGTTTTGTCTGAGGGAGAAATTTCAGATTCAGGGAAAATTTCTCAGACAAGCTGAACCTGATGTGATTACAATTAAATTTAAGTTGGAACATCTCCGCGCTCTGCTTAAGGAGGTGTTATCCACTCTGGATGATTGTGAGAATTTGGTCATTCCAGAGAAACTATGTAAAATGGACAAGTTCCTAGAAAGGGGCTTCCCCCAAGGGGGAGGTTCCACAGGTCTCAATTGTCTTCAGACCACATAAAAAAAACAGGCATTCTTGCATTGTGTAGAAGACCTGTTAAAAATGGGAGTGATTCATCCTGTTCCATTAGGAGAACAAGGGATGGGGTTCTACACCAATCTGTTCGTAGTTCCCTAGAAAAGAGGGGAACGTTCAGACCAATCTTAGATCTCAAGATCCTAAACAAGTTTCTCAAGGTTCCATCGTTCAAAATGGAAACCATTCGAACAATTCTTCCTTCCATCCAGGAAGGTCAATTCAAGGACCACGGTGGGATTTAAGGATGCGTATCTACATATCCTATCCACAAGGAACATCATCGGTTCCTAAGGGTTCGCATTCCTGGACAAGCATTACCAGTTTGTGGGCACTTCCGTTCGGATTAGCCACTGCTCCAAGGATTTTCACAAGGTACTAGGGTCCCTTCTTAGCGGTGCTAAGACAAGGGGGCATTGCAGTAGTACCTTACTTGGACGACATTCTGATTCAAAGCGTCGTCCCCTTCCTCAAGCAAAGGCTCACACGGACATTGTCCCTGGCCTTTCTCAGATCTCACGGATGGAAAGTGAAACGTAGAAAAGAGTTCTCTATCTCCGTCAACAAGGGTTCCCTTCTTGGAACAATAATAGACTCCTTAGAAATGAGGATTTTTCTGACAGAGGCCAGAAAACAAAACTTCTGAACTCTTGTCAAATACTTTCATTCTGTTCCTCTTCCTTCCATAGCGCAGTGCATGGAAGTAATAGGTTTGATGGTAGCGGCAATGGACATAGTTCCTTTTGCGCGCATTCATCTAAGACCATTACAACTGTGCATGCTCAGTCAGTGGAATGGGGGACTATACAGACTTGTCTCCGACGATACAAGTAAATCAGAGGACCAGAGATTCACTCCGTTGGTGGCTGTCCCTGGACAACCTGTCACAGGGGATGAGCTTCCCGCAGTCCAGAGTGGGTCATTGTCACGACCGACGCCAGTCTGGTGGGCTGGGGCGCGGTCTGGGGACCCCTGAAAGCTCAGGGTCTTTGGTCTCGGGAAGAATCTCTTCTACCGATAAATATTCTGGAACTGAGAGCGATATTCAATGCTCTCAAGGCTTGGCCTCAGCTAGCAAAGGCCAAGTTCATACACGGTTTCAATCAGACAACATGACAACTGTTGCGTACATCAACCATCAGGGGGGAACAAGGAGTTCCCTGGCGATGGAAGAAGTGACCAAAATCATTCAATGGGCGGAGACTCACTCCTGCCACTTGTCTGCAATCCACATCCCAGGAGTGAGAAAATTGGGAAGCGGATTTTCTGAGTCGTCAGACATTTCATCCGGGGGAGTGGGAACTCCATCCGGAAATCTTTGCCCAAATTACTCATCTGTGGGGCATTCCAGACATGGATCTGATGGCCTCTCGTCAGAACTTCAAGGTTCCTTGCTACGGGTCCAGATCCAGGGATCCCAAGGCGACTCTAGTAGATGCACTAGTAGCACCTTGGACCTTCAAACTAGCATATGTATTTCCCGCCGTTTCCTCTCATCCCCAGGCTGGTAGCCAGGATCAATCAGGAGAGGGCATCGGTGATCTTGATAGCTCCTGCGTGGCCACGCAGGACTTGGTATGCAGACCTGGTGAATATGTCATCGGCTCCACCATGGAAGCTACCTTTGAGACGAGACCTTCTTGTTCAAGGTCCGTTCGAACATCCGAATCTGGTCTCACTCCAACTGACTGCTTGGAGATTGAACGCTTGATCTTATCAAAGCGAGGATTCTCAGATTCTGTCATTGATACTCTTGTTCAGGCCAGAAAGCCTGTAACTAGAAAAATTTACCACAAAATATGGAAAAAAATATATCTGTTGGTGTGAATCTAAAGGATTCCCTTGGGACAAGGTAAAAATTCCTAAGATTCTATCCTTTCTTCAAGAAGGTTTGGAGAAAGGATTATCTGCAAGTTCCTTGAAGGGACAGATTTCTGCCTTGTCTGTGTTACTTCACAAAAAGCTGGCAGCTGTGCCAGATGTTCAAGCCTTTGTTCAGGCTCTGGTTAGAATCAAGCCTGTTTACAAACCTTTGACTCCTCCTTGGAGTCTCAATTTAGTTCTTTCAGTTCTTCAGGGGGTTCCGTTTGAACCCTTACATTCCGTTGATATTAAGTTATTATCTTGGAAAGTTTTGTTTTTGGTTGCAATTTCTTCTGCTAGAAGAGTTTCAGAATTATCTGCTCTGCAGTGTTCTCCTCCTTATCTGGTGTTCCATGCAGATAAGGTGGTTTTACGTACTAAACCTGGTTTTCTTCCGAAAGTTGTTTCTAACAAAAACATTAACCAGGAGATAGTCGTGCCTTCTTTGTGTCCGAATCCAGTTTCAAAGAAGGAACGTTTGTTGCACAATTTGGATGTTGTTCGTGCTCTAAAATTCTATTTAGATGCTACAAAGGATTTTAGACAAACATCTTCCTTGTTGTTGTTTATTCTGGTAAAAGGAGAGGTCAAAAAGCAACTTCTACCTCTCTCTCTTTTTGGATTAAAAGCATCATCAGATTGGCTTACGAGACTGCCGGACGGCAGCCTCCTGACAGAATCACAGCTCATTCCACTAGGGCTGTGGCTTCCACATGGGCCTTCAAGAATGAGGCTTCTGTTGATCAGATATGTAAGGCAGCGACTTAGTCTTCACTGCACACTTTTACTAAATTTTACAAGTTTGATACTTTTGCTTCTCTGAGGCTATTTTTGGGAGAAAGGTTTTGCAAGCCGTGGTGCCTTCCATCTAGGTGACCTGATTTGCCCCCTCCCTTCATCGTGTCCTAAAGCTTTGGTATTGGTTCCCACAAGTAAGGATGACGCCGTGGACCGGGACACACCTATGTTGGAGAAAACAGAATTTATGTTTACCTGATAAATTACTTTCTCCAACGGTGTGTCCGGTCCACGGCCCCGCCCTGGTTTTTTAATACAGGTCTGATAATTTATTTTCTTTAACTACAGTCACCACGGTATCATATGGTTTCTCCTATGCAAATATTCCTCCTTTACGTCGGTCGAATGACTGGGGAAGGCGGAGCCTAGGAGGGATCATGTGACCAGCTTTGCTGGGCTCTTTGCCATTTCCTGTTGGGGAAGAGAATATCCCACAAGTAAGGATGACGCCGTGGACCGGACACACCGTTGGAGAAAGTAATTTATCAGGTAAACATAAATTCTGTTTTCCCTTCCGTTTAAGGGAAAGATTATTTTCGGTCCAGGCCTGGACTCAATCATATCCACGGTCACTGGTGGCAAAGGTGCCTTTCTACCGCAGGATAAGAAGACTAATCCTAAGGGACAGGGTCCTAATTTTCGTCCCTTTCTTTCGGATAAAAAAATAACGCCAGCAACCTGCCGCAAAGCCTGATCAGTCCAAGGGAACTTGGAAACCGTCTCAATCTTGGAATAAATCCAAGCAGAACAAAAAGCTATCCAAGACAAAATCATCATGAAGGGGCGGCCCCCGATCCGTCACTGGATCGTGTTGGTGGCAGACTATCTCTATTTGTGGAGGCTTGGCTGGGGGACGTGCTAGACCCTTTGGGTTCTGGAGGTCATCGCTCAGGGCTACAGGATAGGTTTCAAATCTCATCCACCCAGAGGCAGATTCCTCTTATCAAAGCTGTCTTCAAGACCAGAAGAACAAGATGCTTTTTATAGGGTTCGTGAGGGATCTCTCCTCCCTGGGAGTAATTGTGCCGGTACCGCTAGCAGAGAGTGGTCTAGGGTACTACTCAAACCTTTTTGTGGTATCAAAGGAGGGGGTATGTTTCGCCCGATTCTGGACCTAAAGTGCTTAAACACGTTCCTGTCGGTCCCATCATTCAAGATGGAGACGATAAGATCCATTCTGCCCTTAGTTCAAGAGGGACAGTTTATGACTACAATAGACTTGAAGGATGCTTACCTTCATGTGCCAATACACAAGGATCACTTGAAGTTTTTAAGATTTGCTTTTCTGGACCAGCACTTCAAGTTTGTTGCTCTTCCATTTGGTCTAGCTACTACCCCAAGAGTCTTTACGAAGGTTCTGGGGGCTCTGCTTGCGTTGGCGAGATCCAAAGGTATTGCAGTAGCGCCATACTTGGACGATATTCTGGTCCAGGCTCCGTCCTGTCGGCTGGCAGAAGACCATTCAAGAGCTCTTCTACTTCTTCGATCTCATGGATGGAAGATAAACTTAGCAAAGAGTTATCTGGTTCCCAGTACCAGGGTGGAATTCCTGGGTATGATAATAGATTCCATATCCATGAGGATATTTTTTCCTGGGTATGATAATAGATTCCATATCCATGAGGATATTTTTACAGACCAGAGACGTTGCAAAATTATTTCCAACTGTCTTGCCCTCCAGACTTTCTTAAGGCCCTCTGTGGCCCGGTGTATGGAGGTAATTGGGCTCATGGTGTCCAGCATAGATATCATCCCATTCGTCAGATTCCATCTCAGACCTCTTCAGCTGTGCATGCTTAGGCAATGGAACAGTGACCACTCAGATCTGTCACAATAGTTTTCTCTGAACATCCGGTTGAGAGAATCGCTCTCTTGGTGGCTCTGTCCAGATCGCCTGTCCCATTGGACATACTTCTTGAGACCATCCTGGGAGATTGTGACTAAGGACGCAAGTCTATCAGGATGGGGAGCTGTTTGGGGTGCCAGGAGGGCACAAGGCCTGTGGACTCGAGAGGATTCTTTTCTCCCGATCAACATTTTGGAACTTCAAGCGATTTTCAAAGCTCTGAAAGCTTGGCCTCTTCTGGGTTGGTCCGAGTTTATCAGATTCCAATACAGACAATATAACCTTGGTGGCTTACATCAACCATCAGGGGGGAACGAGGAGCTCCCTAGCAATGAGGGAAGTATCTCAGATTCTGGAATGGACGGAGGCCCACAACTGCTCGCTGTCAGCGATCCACATTCCGGGTGTGGACAACTGGGAAGCAGATTTCCTCAGCAGACAATCGTTTCATCTGGGGGAATGGTCTCTCCATCATGAGGTGTTTGCGGAGATTTGCAACAGATGGGGGACGCCGGAGATAGCTCTCATGAAGTCCCGACTCAATACCAAGCTACTCAGATACGGGTCATGGTCCAGGGATCCCCAGGCAGAGCTGATAGATGCGTTAGCAGTGCCTTGGAGGTTCAACCTAGTTTACATTTCTTTCATGAGCTAGTGATGTATGGGATATACAATCCTACCAGGAGGGGCAAAGTTTCCCAAACATCAAAATGCCTATAAATACACCCCTCACCACACCCACAATTCAGTTTTACAAGCTTTGCCTCCTATGGAGGTGGTGAAGTAAGTTTGTGCTTGATTTTCTTCTGTGATAGGCTTCAAAATGCTGAGAAGCACATGATTCCTCTCAAAGTACAGTGAATGTCAGAGGGATGTGAAAGGAGTATCACCTTTTGAACAGTATGGTTTTCCTCGCGGGAAATCTTTTCATAGGTTCTCTGTTATCGGTCGTAGAGATTCATCTCCTACCTCCCTTTTCAGATAGACGATATACTCTCATATACCATCACCTCTACTGTTACTGTTTCAGTACTGGTTTGGCTATCTGCTATATGTGGATGGGTGTCTTTCGGTAAGTATGTTTTCATTAATTAAGACACTCTCGGCTATGGGTTGGCACTTTATGTATTAATGTAAAGTTCTAAATATGTGTATTGTATACTTATATTTGTCATGAGTCAGGTTTATGTATATTTCCTTTTGCAGACTATCAGTTTCAAAATTGAGAAAAACATATTTAGGAAGTAATTTTTTCTTACCTGGGGTTTAGTGTTTTCTTAAAAATTGACTGTTTTCTTTAATTTTTGCAAAATTAGGCCAGCAAGGCCGCAAAATGCTGATATTTATTGCATCATTCTTGGTGCGAGAATTTTTTTGGCACAAATGTACGTTTGGTGACGCAAATACGCCATTTCCGGCGTCTTAGTTGACGCCAGGTTTCTTTGCACAAGGTTGCGTCTGTCATGACACGAGTTGCGTCATTTCCGGATATTATTAGTGCCAAAAAAAAATAGTTTTGCGTTGCGCGTCATATTTTGCGCCAAATAATGTAATTATTTAAACCCCACTTTCTATATGCCTCTTGCCTTTTTCTATGCTCAGAGGGCTATGCTGTTTGCATTTTTGCCCATTCCTTAAACTGCCATATAAGGAAATTGATAATTTTGCTTTATATGTTGTTTTTTCTCTTACATTTGCAAGATGTCTCAATCTGATCCTGTCTCAGAAACCACTGTCGGATCCCTACTGCCTGATAACAGTTCTACCAAAGATAAGTGTATCCTATGTAAGTTAGTGGAGATTATATCTCCAGCTGTAGTATGTAACAGTTGTCATGATAAGCTTTTACATGCAGAGAATGTATCCATCAGTACTAGTACAATGCCTGTTGTTCCTTCAACATCTAATGTACATGATATCCCTGTGAATATAAAAGATTTTATTGCTGATGCGATTCAGAAGGCTTTGTCTGCCATTCCGCCTTCTAATAAACGTAAAAGGTCTTTTAAAACTTCTCATAAAGATGATGACATTTCAAATGACCGACAGTATACTAAATTATCCTCCTCCTGATGAGGATCTATCTGATTTAGAAGGTCGTACCTCAGATATTGACACTGACAAATCTACTTATCTCTTTAAGATGGAGTATATTTGTTCCTTGTTGAAAGAAGTGTTAATTACTTTGGATACTGAGGAAACTAGTCCACTTGATATTAAAACTAGTAAACGTTTAAATTCTGTTTATAAACCTCCTGTGGTTACTCCAGAGGTTTTTCCAGTTCCTGATGCTATTTCTGATATGATTTCAAAGAAATGGAATAGACCTGGTACTTCTTTTATTCCTTCTTCTAGGTTTAAAATGTTGTATCCTTTGCCAGCAGCCAGATTGGAGTTTTGGGAAAAAATCCCCAAAGTTGATGGGGCTACTCATCTACTCTTGCCAAACGTACTACTATCCCTATGGAAGATAGTACTTCCTTTAGGGATACTTTAGATAGGAAACTTGAATCTTATCTAAGGAAAGCTTATTTATATTCTGGCTATCTTCTCAGGCCTGCCATTTCTATTGCTGATGTTGCAGCTGCATCAACCTTCTGGTTGGAAAGCTTAGCCAACAGGAAACAGATTCTGATTTATCTATCATTGTTCGCTTGTTTCAACATGCTAATCATTTTATCTGTGATGCTATTTTTGATATCATCAAAATTGATGTTAAATCTATATCTTTAGCTATTTTAGCTAGAAGAGCTTTGTGGCTCAAATATTGGAATGCTGACATGGTAAGTCTAGATTGCTATCTCTTTCCAAGGTAACAATTTATTTGGTTCTCAGTTGGATTCCATTATTTCAACTGTCACTGGGGGGAACAGAGTTTTTTTACCTCAGGATAAAAGATCTAAAGGTGAATCTAAAGCTTCTAATCGTTTTCGTTCTTTTCGACAGAATAAGGAACAGAAACCAAATCCTTCCCCCAAGGAATCTGGTTCCAATTGGAAACCTTCAAGTTGGAATAAATCCAAGACTTTTAAGAGACCAAAGCTAGCCCCCAAGTCTACATGATGGTGCGGCCCTCATTCCAGCTCAGCTGGTGGGGGGCAGATTCATTTTTTTCCCAGAACATTTGGGCAGATTCTGTCCAAAATCATTGGATTCAGAGCATTGTCTCTCGAGGGTATCGAATAGGATTCAGCATAAGACCTCCTGTGAGAAGATTTTTTTCTCTCACGCGTTCCAGCAAATCCACTGAAGGCTCAGGCTTTTCTGAAGTGTGTTTCAGATCTAGAGCTTTCAGGGGTAATTATACCAGTTCAGTTTCATTCATTGTCCCAAAGAAAATTCATTCAGGCCAGTTCTGGATCTGAAAATTTAGAACCGTTTTGCAAGAGTGACAAATTTCAAAATGGTGACTATAAGGACTATTCTGCGTTTTGTTCAGCAAGGTCATTATATGTCCACGATAGATTTACAGGATGCATATCTTCATATTCCGATTCATCCAGACAACTATCGGTTTCTGAGATTCTCTTTTCTAGACAAGCATTACCAATTTGTCGCTCTTCCATTTGGCCTAGCGACAGCTCCAAGAATTTTTTTCAAAGGTTCTCGGTGCCCTACTCTCTGTACTAGCTCAGTCTTTACATTTTGCCAACTCTCACACAAATCAACTAGTGTTGTTTTTTCAAAGACATGGTTGGAGGATTAATTTACCAAAAAGTTCATTGATTCCTCAGACAAGGTTCACCTTTTTAGGTTTCCAGATAGATTCAGTGTCCATGACTCTGTCTCTAACAGACAAGAGACAAATTATATTTGGCTTCAGTCTGTCAGAACCTTCAGTCTCAATCATTCCCTTCAGTGGCTATGTGCATGGAGGTTTTAGGTCTCATGACTGCAGCATCGGACGCAATCCCCTTTGCTCGTTTTCATATGATACCTCTCCAGCTTTGTATGCTGAATCAATGGTGCAGGGATTATACAAAGATATCGCAATTAATATCCTTAAATCCAAATTTTCAACTTTCTCTGACTTGGTGGTTAGATCCGTATAATTCATGGGGCCTCTTTTGTTCGTCCAACCTGGACTGTGATCAAGTCTTTCAGGTTGGGTAGCTGTCTGGGGATCTCTGACAGCACAAGGGGTTTGGAAATCTCAAGAGGCGAGGTTACCAATCAATATTTTAGAACTACGTGCTATTTTCAGGGCTCTTCAGGTTTGGCCTTTGTTAAAGAGAGACCCATTCATTTGTTTTCAGACAGACAATATCACAACTGTGGCATATGTCAATCATGAGGGTGGGACTCAAAATCCCCTAGCTATGACAGAAGTATCTCGGATACTTGCTTGGGCGGAATCCAGCTCTTTTGTCTAATTTCTGCGGTACATATCCCAGGTGTAGACAATTGGGAAGTGGATTATCTCAGCTGTCAGACTTTACATCCGGGGAGTGGTCTCTCCATCCAGATGTGTTTTTTCAGATTGTTCAGATGTGGAGTCTTCCAGAAATATATCTGATGGCTTCCCATCTAAACAAGAAACTTCCCAGGTACCTGTCCAGGTCCAGGGATCCTCAGACGGAGTCGGTGGATGAGTTAGCAGTTCCTTGGTTTTACCAACTTGCTTATATATTCCCGCCTCTAGTTCTTCTTCCAAGAGTGATCTCCAAGATCATCATCGAACATTCGCTTGTGTTTCTGGTAGCACCAGCATGGCCTCACAGGTTCTGGTATGCAGACCTTGTCCGGATGTCCAGTTGTCAACCTTGGCCACTTCCTTTAAGACCAGATCTTCTGTCTCAAGGACTGTTTTTCCATCTGGATCTCAAATTATTAAATTTGAAGGTTTGGAAATTAAACGCTTAGTGCTTAGTCATAGAGGTTTCACTGACTCAGTGATTGATACTATGTTACAGGCTCGTAAATCTGTTTCTAGGAAGATTTATTATAGAGTTTGGAAGACTTATATTTCATGGTGTTCTCATAAATTCTCCTGGCATTCTTTTAGAATTCCTAGAATTTTACAGTTTCTTCAGGATGGTTTGGATAAAGGTTTGTCTGTAAGTTCCTTGAAGGGACAAATCTCTGCTCTTTCTGTTTTATTTCACAGAAAGATTGCTAAGCTTCCTGATATTCACTGTTTTGTTCATTCTTTGGTCCGTATCAAGCCTGTCATTAAATCAATCTCTCCTCCATGAAGTCTTAATTTGGTTTTGAAGGTTTTGCAGGCTACTATATATATATATATATATATATATATATATATATAAATAAAACACATAAAATTGACTATTGTGGGATAATACAATTAAAATTCAATATTACATTTAAATATTAGATTAAAATGTTGCTCTCATAGTTTGTGTATTACATTTTCCGTGTCTAAATATATATTGGCCAGAATTTTGATTCATAGAATTGATTAATATACATGCCATTTGGTTTCTAGTTATACTGACCAAATTAGAATATAAACATATTTATTTACTAATATTATTATGATTTAACACTTGAAAGTAATATATTTAAAATTAAACTCTGTCTGCATATTAAAAATGATCAATTATTTGAAGGTTATGTATAGTTACATAATAGTAAATAGATTAGAATATCCCAAAATTAATAAGATAAAATATGATTTAAAGTTGAGAAATTGCAGATATAATGTTCAAATAACTGCATATTGGATATTGCATTATTATTGTATGATGCCGTTTTAAATAGTATACTTACTTTAAGAAATAACAGTATTTCTGGAGATTGCTACTCTCGCAAGCTTCGTGTACCTGATATGATGAAAGAGCAGGATTCCCTTTGTCAATGTGCATGCGGCTAGCATGAACACGCTTTAAGAGACGGAATGAGTTCGGAGTTGGCCGCATGCACATTAGAAGACATGGGCGTTTTTCTTAGTGCTGGAGACGCCAATGGGGGAACCAATCGGTTAGATTTGTCACAGCAATATAATTTTTTTTTTTAACGCTGGTGGAGGAACGATTAGTGATTTGTACACAATACTAAAGGGAAAAAAGTTATTTAGAAAATGATCTTTAGAAAGTTATGAATGAAACTTAACTTTATTTTGAATGTAATTTCTAAGTATAAAGAGCGCAACCGCTGACTTTACTTTCACTTTAAGGTTTTGCAGAGGGCTCCGTTTGAGCATATGCATTTGGTTGACATTAAGTTACTGTCTTGGAAGGTTCTTTTTCTACTGGCCATTGCTTCGGCATGCAGGGTCTCTGAGATGGCGGCCTTGCAATGTGAGCCTCCTTACCTAGTTTTTAATGCTGATAAGGCTGTGCTTCGCACTGGGTTGGGTTTTCTCCCTAAGGTTGTGTCTGATCGCAACATCAATCGGGATATTGTGGTTCCTTCCTTGTGTCCCAATCCTCCTCCTTTGAAGGAACGATTACTTTATAATTTGGATATGGTTCCAACTTTGAAATTCTATCTTCAGGCTACGAAGGATTTTAGAAAGACTTCGTCATTGTTTGTCTATTCTGGGAAGCTTAGAGGGCAGAAGGCTTCTTCCACTTCCCTATCTTTCTGGTTGAGGAGCATTATTCGCTTAGCATTTGAGACAGCGGGTCATAAGCCTCTTTAGAGGATTACGGCTCATTCAACTAGAGCTGTGGCTTCATCTTGGACCTTCAAGAATGAGGCCTCTATGGAGCAGATTTGTAGGGCGGCTACTTGGTCCTCCTTACATACCTTTTCAAAATTTTACAAATTTGACGTTTTTGCTACGGGTGAAGCAGCTTTTGGGAGAAAGGTTTTGCAGGCTGTGATGCCCTCAGAATAGGGTCCGCCTCTCATTTTACCCTCCCGTTTTCATTCAGTGTCCTCTAGAGCTTGGGTATATGTTTCCCACAAGTAAGGAATGAAGCCGTTAACTCTCCTCATATTAAGATGGAAAACATAAATTATGCTTACCAGATAATTTACTTTCCATCTGTATGAGGAGAGTCCACGGACCCCGCCCATTTTCTTCGTTGGGCGGACCAAAAATTTCTGTTCTTCTGGCACCATTTATACCCTGATATTTCTCCTACTGTTCCTTGTTCCCTCTGCAGAATGACAGGGGGATGAGGGGAGTGGGGGAGGTATTTAAGCCTTTGGCTGGGGTGTCTTTGCCGCCTCCTGGTGGCCAGGTTTTGTATTCCCACAAGTAAGGAATGAAGCCGTGGACTCTCCTCATACAGATGGAAAGGAAATGATCTGGTAAGCATAATTTATCTGCTCAAGATCTCATGGGACATATTTACTCCTTTATTAAGGATTCATTTGGGGCAGTTTGTAGGCACTAACATATGTTTGAGAGACTAAGGGGTTAATAGCTTCCCTTATTTGTTATGGGAGGGTATCCCTGACTTGTTTGGCTGTAGTTTTGTTGCAGTAATCTAGGATGATGGGATTAAGTGTTTTATACATTTTTCTTTATTATTGGAACTTGTAGAAGACATTAAATTCCGTTTTTCTTCAGAGGCTTGCTTACAGAAACGTGCACTTTTAGTCTGTCGCGCAGTTTCTTTTACAGCCGCTCAAGTGACTTCCCCCTCTTCCATTTGTAATACTGAGCAGAGCAGTTTCACTTTCGCTGAGCTTTCTTTTGTTGCGGCTGTAGGGATATCGTCTGACGATTGGCGAGTCCTTATTTTTTGTGCAGCTTCTGAAGTTTACGGTAGGAGGACTGAGGTGTAGAGGTGCATTTATTATTTTTCTCTTATATTTGTATGCTTAGCGTTGTTAAGCTCTGAAGGAATACTATCCATCTTAAAGTGACAATCAATTTTGTTATTAAAGTTAGTCGATTTTGTTATTTTTATTTTTGGGGTACTTTTCAGCAATGGACACTGAACAGGAGTCTGTTTCTTTTGAAAAATGCTTTTTATGTTTGGAGGCCCAAATTGTTTTGCCTATGCAATTTTGCTTCTCATGTTTAGCTAAAACCCTTAAAGTTAAAGATAAATTACTGCTTTCTGAGCCTATTGTCTCTCAGAAAAATGCTGTTCAGGATATGCCACAGCTTTCTCCTCAAACGTCCCAAGCCTCAATAGTTTCACATACAGTGCCCTGCGGTTCCTCTCAGCTTCCTGGAGGCATTTATTTGCCTGGGGATTTTGCTGCACAGATATCGTCTGCAGTGTCTGCAGCTTTATCTGCTTTCCCTATTGCTGGTAAGTGCAAGAGGAATTCAAAGCATTTTACTGCTAGTAAGGTGTCTGTCCCATCGTTTTCTGCGATGGTTGACCTCTCCCGTAAGTCTGATGAGGAGGATACCTCAGTAGCTTCTGAGGGTGAGATTTCAGATTCTGACAGTGTACATCCTTTGACTGATTCTGAAGAAGTTAATTTCAGATTTGAGCTTGAACACCTTTTACTTCTAAAGGAGGTACTGACTACTTTGGATGACTCCGACCCTTCTGTCGCCGTCAACCCTAAAAAATCTAGTAAGCTTAAAGGGACACTAAACCCAATTTTTTTCTTTCATGATTCAGATAGAGCATGCAAATTTAAGCAACTTTTTAATTTACTCCTATTATTAAGTTTTCTTTGTTCTCTTGCTATCTTTATTTGAAAAAGAAGGCATCTAAGCTAAGGAGCCAGCCATTGTTTGGTTCAGTAACCTGGACAGCACTTGTTTATTGGTGCTGTCCAGTCAGCAAGGACAACCCAGGTTGTGAACCAAAAATGGGCCGGCTTCTAAGGTTACAATCTTGCTTTTCAAATAAAGTTAGAAAGAGAATGAAGACAAATTGTTAATAGGAGTAAATTAGAAAATTGCTTAAAATTGCATGCTCTATCTGAATCATGAAAGAAAAAAAAAATTGGGTTCAGTGTCCCTTTAACAAATACTGATGTTCCTTCTTCTGTGAAGGTATCCTGTTCCAGACCGTATGTCGGAAATTATCACTCAGGAATGGGATAAACAAGGGATTCCTTTTTCCCCTTCTCCTGTTTTTAAGAAAATGTTTCCTGTTGCTGACTCCTTTCTAGCTCGCAGGGCTCTATGACTAAAATCTTGGTCAGCTGATGTTATTTCCAAGTCCAAGCTCCTGTCTTTACCTTAAAAGGGTAAGACTCTTTTTAGTCCTGGTCTGGTCGAGATAATTTCTGAGATTACAGGTGGAAAGGGGTCTTTTCTACCTCAGGACAATAAGAATAGACCCAATGGTCGCCAAAATTCTGATTTTTGTTCCTTTCATATCTTCAATGGACATAAGTCCCCCTCTTCCTCCTCCAAGCCGGAGCAGTCAAAGTCCTCTTGATGATCCAGCTAGCCTTGGAATAAGGGGAAGCAAGCAAAGAAGCCTTCATCTGAGGCTAAATCAGCATGAAGGGTCCGCCCCCAGTCCGGTATTGGATCAAGTGGGGGGCAGACTTTCCTTTTTTCATCAAGCCTGGATACGAGATGTTCGAGATCCTTGGGCTGTGGACAATAGTATCTTAGGGTTTCAAAATAGGATTCAAGACTTGTCCTCCAAGGGGCAGATTAATCCTCTAAAGATTATCTGCATACCATGTAAAAAGAAATGCCTTCTTAAACTGTGTTCAGTTGCCTACCTGGGAGTGATTGTTCCAGTTCCTGTAAGGGAACAGGGTCAACGATTTTATTCAAATCTATTTGTGGTTACCAAATAAGAAGGAACTTTTCAACCCATTTTAGACCTAAAATGTCTCAAAATTCCTCAGGGTGCCATCCTTCAAGATGGAAACCATTCATTCCATTCTTCCTTTGGTCCAAGAGGGTCATTTCATGATGACCATAGACCTTACGGATGCGTATCTTCATGTTCCCATTTACAGGGATCATCACCTGTTCCTGAGATTCGCTTTTCTAGAGAAGCACTTACAATTTGTTGCTCTTCCGTTTGGCCTTGTCACAACTCCCAGAATATTCACAAAGGTTCTGGGGGCTCTTTTGGCAGTCGTCAGGTCTCAGGAAATTGCGGTGGCGCCTTACCTGGACAACATCTTGGTTCAAGCGTCATTTTTTCAACTAGCAAACTTTCATACAGTGATCTTGTTTTCTTTTCTATGTTCCCACAGAGGGAAAGTGAATCTGGAGAAGAGTTCCCTTGTTCCATCTACAAGGGTGTGTTTCTTAGGGACCATCATAGATTCCCTATCCATGAAGATTTTTCTGACGAGTGTCAGAAAATCCAAACATCTCTCTTCATGTCTCTCTCTCTCCAGTCTGCTATTTGTCCATCAATGGCTCAATGCATGGAGGTAATTGGTCTGATGGTTGCTTCCATGGACATCATTTCTTTTGCTCGGTTCCATCTGAGAACTCTGCAGCTATGCATGCTCAGTCAATGAAACGGAGACAATTCAGATCTTTCTTAGAGGGTAGATCTGGATCCCCTGACAAGAGACTCTCTCTCGTAGTGGATTTCTCAGGATCATCTGTCTCAAGTCACATGCTTCCGGAGACCCTCCGGGGTGATTGTGACCACGGACAACAGTCTGTTAGGCTGGGAAGCAGTCCGGGGCTCTTTAAAAGCTCAGGGCCTGTGGATTCGGGAGGAGTCCTCTCTTCCCATAAACATCTTAGAGTTGAGGGCAATCTTCAATGCCTTGATAGCTTGGCCTCAGTCCAGTTTATCAGATTCCAGTCGGACAACATCACCTCAGTGGCTTACATCAACCACCAGGGAGGAACTCTGAGTTCCCTGCTTTGAAGGAGGTGACTCGCATTATCCAGTGGGCAGAAGTTCACAATTGTCTCCTATCTGCCACCCACATTCCAGGAGTGGACAACTGGGAGGATAATCCTCAGGTGGGGGGTTCCGGAGTTGGATCTGATGGCGTCGCGCCAGAACGCCAAGCTTCCAAGGTACGGTTCAAGGTCAAGAGATCCTCAGGCTGCCCTGAAAGATGCCCTGGCAGTTCCTTGGGATTTCGGTCTGGCATACCTGTTTCCTCCTTTTGCTCTCCTTCCACATGTAATTGCTCGTATCAAGCAGGAGAGAGCATCTGTAATTCTAATAGCTCCTGCATGGCCTCGCAGGATCTGGTTCGTGCATCTGGTGAAGATGTCATCTCTGCTACCTTGGAGGTTACCTCTAAAGAAGGACCTTCTAACTCAGGGCCCTTTCCACCATCCAAATCTAGTTTCTCTGAAGCTGACTGCTTGGAGATTGAACGCTTAGTTTTGGCCAAGCGTGGATTTTCTGAGCATGTCATTGCTACCATGCTTCAGGCTCACAAACCAGCTACTCGTAAGATTTAGTAAAAAGAGGTTAGTAGGTGTGATAAAATTTAGCTTAAGGTATAAGTGAAAAAAGAAAATATTTTTTATATACGTGTTATAACACTCTATTTGTCATAGTGACATAATAGTGTATGGTACTTATGAAAAATACAATAATCGGAAGGGTTACAGATCTCCCTAATAGAATTTGCTGAGAATTGATGTGGCACTTTAAACCAAAAAATAAATCTAAAATTGTGTCAGTGTCTTGCAGTTATATGTCCTGTATGTATAGGACCAAAGTGAGTATGAACGAAGACAGCCGCTGTGCAACAGCTCCTCTGAGAAACGCTAAAGAGACAAGGTAATATCAGCGAGAATCAGAGACTGAGACTGCCTGATACGCGTAATTCCTGCTTGCTACTTAATGAATATTGAGATTAAATACTGAACTTTCAAATATTCTCACTGCCACTTAAGTCTAAGTTTGAACTAACGGATCCCTATTGTGAAGCTATTTTTAGCCTTAACCAAGGCACACATTGCTAATTGTATGCTGCTGTAATATTGTGATCATAAAAATTATTTGCTGGTTTTTAGCATTGGGGAGACGTCCCTATTATTTATATATTGTATCCTACCATTGTGGAGTGTTTGTAAGGCATATGGGTCAATTAGACCAATTTTAAGAACGTATTTGTGAGATTAAAGAAGAATGGAGAGAGGGCGCCACAATAGCGTGATATCGTCTGGAATGCAGGTACAGATAAAAGTATTATGCTTACCAAATATTGTGGCACTGTGCTGTGACCAGTGCAAAAGAGCAGGCTAGCACTTAACAGTGGCTAGTACACTGTGGAAGCCAAGCTCCAAAGGCACTTGTCCTGGTTGCAACTCTGTGAATATCTCCTGTTGACTGGACTTCAGGTGCTGCAAAGGTGTAATCTTTTTGTGTGTTGTTTAGTTGGTATTGATAAACCACAACACAGACAACTTCAAATAAAAATTACTTTTAATACTTATGACGCGTTTCTCAACCTCCAAGGGTTGTTTCATCAGATAAAAAAGTGAAATGACGCGTTTCTCAACCTCCAAGGGTTGTTTCATCAGATAAAAAAGTGAAATCTTTATTGGGATATTTCCGTATTTGTGAGATTGTTTTTTAAAAATCAATTTTTGATATAAAGTATAATGTTTTAAACTAGCTTTGTGATTAGTCTGTTTAATGTAGCCTCAGATTTGGGCATTTTCTATACAATATATCTATGAGATCATACTAGTTTAGTCAGTTATTATATATATCTTTTTTTTCTGGTTAAGCCTCAAACAAGAGGGACTGTAGACACGGACACATACTCACTCTGGTCCTATACATACAGGACATATAAGTGCAAGACACTGACACAATTTTAGATTTATTTTTTGGTTTAAAGTGCCACATCAATTCTCAGCAAATTCTATTAGGGAGATCTGTAACCCTTCCGATTATTGTATTTTTCATAAGTACCATACACTATTATGTCACTATGATAAATAGAGTGTTATAACACGTATATAAAAAATATTTTATTTTTTCACTTATACCTTAAGCTAAATTTTAGCGCACCTACTAACCTCTTTTTACTATACACTTTCCCTTGGAAGATTGAAGGATCCTCCAACCACTGTAGGTGTCTGGTATTTTTTTAGTATCACCAGCGCACTACTATATCACTACATTATTAATACTCGTAAGATTTACCATAAGGTATGGCGCAAATACCTATATTGGTGTGAATCGAAGGGTTTCGCTTGGAGCAGGGTCAAGATTCCCAGAATTTTGTCTCTTCTCTATTAGGGTCTGGAAAAGGGTCAGATTTCTATTCTTTTGCACAACTGTCTGGCAGATATGCCTGATGTTCAGTCTTTTTTTCAGTCTCTGGTCAGAATCAGGCCTGTGTTTAAACCTGTTGCTCCTCCTTGGAGCTTAAACCTTGTTCTTAAAGTTTTGTAACATGCTCAGTTTGAGCCAATGCATTCTGTAGATATTAAGTTGGTTTTCTTCCTTGTTGCTATTTCCTCTGCTCGCAGAGTTTCTGAACTCTCGGCTTTGCAGTGTGCTTCCCCTTACCTTATTTTCATGCAGATAAGGCGGTCCTTCATACTAAATTGGGGTTTCTCCCTAAGGTGGTGTCTGATTGAAATATTAATAAGGAAATTGTGGCTCCTTCTCTTTGTCCTAAACCTTCTTCTCATAAGGAACGTCTTTTGCATAACTTGGATATTGTGCATGCTCTAAAATCTTACCTTCAAGCTACTCAAGATTTTCGACAGTCTTCTGCCCTGTTTGTTGTTTTCCCTGAAAATTGTAAGGGTCAGAAGGCCACTGCTACTTCTCTTTCCCTCTGGTTGAGAAGTATGATTCGTTTTGCTTATGAGACTGCTGGACAGCAGCTTCCTGAGAGAATTTCAGCTCATTCCACTAGGGCTGTCTCCTCTTCTTGGGCTTTCAAAAATTAAGCTTCTGTGGAACAGATTTGTAAGGCGGCAACATGGTCCTCATTGCATACTTTTTCCAAATTCTACAAATGTGATACTTTTGCCTCGGCTGAGGCGTCATTTGGGAGAAAGGTTCTTCAAGCGGTGGGGCCTTCTATTTAGGTCTTCCTGCCTTTTTCTCCCTCCCTGTTCATTCTGTGTCCTCTAGCTTGGGTATTTGTTCCCACTAGTAATTGGAATGACGTTGTGGACTCTCCATGCCATAGGAAAGAAAAGAAAAATGTATGCTTACCTGATACATTTCTTTCCGGGCATGAAGAGTTCCCGACCCCACCCTTTAATAAGACAGATTTTTTTTTTTTGTTAAACATCAGGCACCTCTATACCTTTGTGTTATCATCTTTTTCCATTTCCCTTTGGCTGAATGACTGGGGGTTATGGGTAAGGGAAACTTAACAGCTCTGCTGGGGTGCTCTTTGTCTCCTCCTGCTGGCCAGGAGGTGAATATCCCACTAGTAATTGGAATGACGTCATGGACTCTCCATGCTCGGAAAGAAAGAAATTTATCAGGTAAGTATAAATTTTCTTTTTTTTTTTATGTGTATTTATTTCTAGTAAGTTGTCACTGCTTGCTTGTTCACTTTTTTGTCCCTCTTATTTAAAAAAAAAAAAAAAAAGATTGGCTAACTTTTATCAACCTTTTTTGTGCTTCACTGAACAGGCAGAGCTCCACCACGAAATACAACAGTGGATCTTAATTCTGGAAATATTGATGTGCCGCCAAACATGGGTTGCTGGGCAAGTTTCCACAATGGTGTGGCTGCTGGCCTGAAAATAGCCCCAGCTTCTCAGATAGATTCAGCCTGGATTGTTTACAACAAACCCAAAAATGCAGAGCTGGCTAATGAGTATGCCGGATTCCTAATGGCACTTGGTTTAAATGGACATCTCACAAAGTTGGCAACTCTGAATATACATGACTACCTGACAAAGGTGAGAATGCTTAAAACCAGGCAGGAATATAGAAACATTTTTTTTTCTTTTGTTTGACATAAAAGTCGGTATTCCTGTGTGTTTTTTTAAATGACCTTTTTTTCTACAATGTTTCATTTTATCTGTTGTTTATTGAAAAATATGAGGGTGTATATATACATTAAGAAAATACCAATGGCTTTTTGAAATAATATATGTGCAGAGCTCAAAATTTCCACTAGCTTATTGCCAGTGGAAATTTAACAATGGCGAGTGAAAGTTAGTAAGTGGATGTGTTCAAATATTATCTAAAGCAGAGCTTTCCAAACTTTTCATGTTGGTGACACACTTTGTAGACCTACATCATTTCGCGACACAGTAATGAAGTTGTACTAGCAAACAGGAGGTTAAACTAACTTGTTTTAAGATATACGGACACATACATAAATTATATAATAACGAAATGTATTTAAAAGTAACAGTATGTATTTGCAAGAATTAAAAAAAGGTTAACACCAATAGCTACTTACTATTTTAATGGGATGTATGAGGTTGATGGGATGAACACCGTTTCTGAATATTTAGTGGAATATTAGATAAAGACACTCGCATTTCATCATCAAGCAGTTTTAAGCTTCCACTTCCTATCCATATATCAAGAGCAGGAGCAGCAATGCACTACTGGGAGCTTGCTGAACCCCCCCCCCCCCCACTGACTTCTGCTCAGCGTTTAAGCTGCTTCCCTCAGAGCTCTGCAAGTCCGACTGACTACTGCTCGTGCTGCAAACACACTGTCTACACACTGACTACACGTGCAGTCACAAGCTGATTGAGGAGTCCACATGTGCAGTCAGGAGCCAATGTGCCGCCAATGGGAATAGTTTCAGTTCTCATTAAGCTGCGCCAATAGGTTAAGATGATCTGTGACTCACTAGGTATCAATCATGTGATATGCGTAGCAGGCAGGCGGAAATAAAAAAAAATTAAAAAGAATTTTAAATTAAAAAAAATTATGCTGATGCAGGGACACACTTACACACTGCCGCCGACACACTAATGTATCCCGACACACAGTTTGGAAAGCACTGATCTAAAGGTATATTATATATCCATGAAAGGGCGAGGATATGTTATTCCTCTAGGGCTATAGGGACTCCATTACTGCTTAGAAGGTAAACGGGCAGAGAGAGAGTGATTGGAGAGGAAAAGTGGAGAAATGATGGCGTTAAGAAAGAGTGGAGAGAAAAAACATAATTTATGTAAGAACTTACCTGATAAATTCATTTCTTTCATATTAACAAGAGTCCATGAGCTAGTGACGTATGGGATATACATTCCTACCAGGAGGGGCAAAGTTTCCCAAACCTTAAAATGCCTATAAATACACCCCTCACCACACCCACAAATCAGTTTAACGAATAGCCAAGAAGTGGGGTGATAAGAAAAAAAGTGCGAAGCATATAAAATAAGGAATTGGAATAATTGTGCTTTATACAAAAAAATCATAACCACCACAAAAAAGGGTGGGCCTCATGGACTCTTGTTAATATGAAAGAAATGAATTTATCAGGTAAGTTCTTACATAAATTATGTTTTCTTTCATGTAATTAACAAGAGTCCATGAGCTAGTGACGTATGGGATAATGACTACCCAAGATGTGGATCTTTCCACACAAGAGTCACTAGAGAGGGAGGGATAAAATAAAGACAGCCAATTCCTGCTGAAAATAATCCACACCCAAAATAAAGTTTAACGAAAAACATAAGCAGAAGATTCAAACTGAAACCGCTGCCTGAAGAACTTTTCTACCAAAAACTGCTTCAGAAGAAGAAAATACATCAAAATGGTAGAATTTAGTAAAAGTATGCAAAGAGGACCAAGTTGCTGCTTTGCAGATCTGGTCAACCGAAGCTTCATTCCTAAACGCCCAGGAAGTAGATACTGACCTAGTAGAATGAGCTGTAATTCTCTGAGGCGGAACTTTACCCGACTCAACATAGGCAAGATGAATTAAAGATTTCAACCAAGATGCCAAAGAAATGGCAGAAGCTTTCTGGCCTTTCCTAGAACCGGAAAAGATAACAAATAGACTAGAAGTCTTACGGAAAGATTGCGTAGCTTCAACATAATATTTCAAAGCTCTAACAACATCCAAAGAATGCAATGATTTCTCCTTAGAATTCTTAGGATTAGGACATAATGAAGGAACCACAATTTCTCTACTAATGTTGTTGGAATTCACAACCTTAGGTAAAAATTCAAAAGAAGTTCGCAACACCGCCTTATCCTGATGAAAAATCAGAAAAGGAGACTCACACGAAAGAGCAGATAATTCAGAAACTCTTTTAGCAGAAGAGATGGCCAAAAGGAACAAAACTTTCCAAGAAAGTAATTTAATGTCCAATGAATGCATAGGTTCAAACGGAGGAGCTTGAAGAGCTCCCAGAACCAAATTCAAACTCCATGGAGGAGAAATTGACTTAATGACAGGTTTTATACGAACCAAAGCTTGTACAAAACAATGAATATCAGGAAGAATAGCAATCTTTCTGCGAAAAAGAACAGAAAGAGCGGAGATTTGTCCTTTCAAAGAACTCGCGGACAAACCCTTATCTAAACCATCCTGAAGAAACTGTAAAATTCTCGGTATTCTAAAAGAATGCCAAGAAAAATGATGAGAAAGACACCAAGAAATATAAGTCTTCCAGACTCTATAATATATCTCTCGAGATACAGATTTACGAGCCTGTAACATAGTATTAATCACGGAGTCAGAGAAACCTCTATGACCAAGAATCAAGCGTTCAATCTCCATACCTTTAAATTTAAGGATTTCAGATCCGGATGGAAAAAAGGACCTTGTGACAGAAGGTCTGGTCTTAACGGAAGAGTCCATGGTTGGCAAGATGCCATCCGGACAAGATCCGCATACCAAAACCTGTGAGGCCATGCCGGAGCTATTAGCAGAACAAACAAGCATTCCCTCAGAATCTTGGAGATTACTCTTGGAAGAAGAACTAGAGGCGGAAAGATATAGGCAGGATGATACTTCCAAGGAAGTGATAATGCATCCACTGCCTCCGCCTGAGGATCCCGGGATCTGGACAGATACCTGGGAAGTTTCTTGTTTAGATGAGAGGCCATCAGATCTATTTCTGGGAGCCCCCACATTTGAACAATCTGAAGAAATACCTCTGGGTGAAGAGACCATTCGCCCGGATGCAACGTTTGGCGACTGAGATAATCCGCTTCCCAATTGTCTACACCTGGGATATGAACCGCAGAGATTAGACAGGAGCTGGATTCCGCCCAAACCAGAATTCGAGATACTTCTTTCATAGCCAGAGGACTGTGAGTCCCTCCTTGATGATTGATGTATGCCACAGTTGTGACATTGTCTGTCTGAAAACAAATGAACGATTCTCTCTTCAGAAGAGGCCAAAACTGAAGAGCTCTGAAAATTGCACGGAGTTCCAAGATATTGATCGGTAATCTCACCTCCTGAGATTCCCAAACTCCTTGTGCCGTCAGAGATCCCCACACAGCTCCCCAACCTGTGAGACTTGCATCTGTTGAAATTACAGTCCAGGTCGGAAGAACAAAAGAAGCCCCCTGAATTAAACGATGGTGATCTGTCCACCACGTTAGAGAGTGCCGAACAATCGGTTTTAAAGATATTAATTGATATATCTTTGTGTAATCCCTGCACCATTGGTTCAGCATACAGAGCTGAAGAGGTCGCATGTGAAAACGAGCAAAGGGGATCGCGTCCGATGCAGCAGTCATAAGACCTAGAATTTCCATGCATAAGGCTACCGAAGGGAATGATTGAGACTGAAGGTTTCGACAGGCTGTAATCAATTTTAGACGTCTCTTGTCTGTTAAAGACAAAGTCATGGACACTGAATCTATCTGGAAACCCAGAAAGGTTACCCTTGTTTGAGGAATCAAAGAACTTTTTGGTAAATTGATCCTCCAACCATGATCTTGAAGAAACAACACAAGTCGATTCGTATGAGACTCTGCTAAATGTAAAGACGGAGCAAGTACCAAGATATCGTCCAAATAAGGAAATACCACAATACCCTGTTCTCTGATTACAGACAGAAGGGCACCGAGAATCTTTGTGAAAATTCTTGGAGCTGTAGCAAGGCCAAACGGTAGAGCCACAAATTGGTAATGCTTGTCTAGAAAAGAGAATCTCAGGAACTGATAATGATCTGGATGAATCGGAATATGCAGATATGCATCCTGTAAATCTATTGTGGACATATAATTCCCTTGCTGAACAAAAGGCAATATAGTCCTTACAGTTACCATCTTGAACGTTGGTATCCTTACATAACGATTCAATAATTTTAGATCCAGAACTGGTCTGAAGGAATTCTCCTTCTTTGGTACAATGAAGAGATTTGAATAAAACCCCATCCCCTGTTCCGGAACTGGAACTGGCATAATTACTCCAGCCAACTCTAGATCTGAAACACAATTCAGAAATGCTTGAGCTTTCACTGGATTTACTGGGACATGGGAAAGAAAAAATCTCTTTGCAGGAGGTCTCATCTTGAAACCAATTCTGTACCCTTCTGAAACAATGTTCTGAATCCAAAGATTGTGAACAGAATTGATCCAAATTTCTTTGAAAAAACGTAACCTGCCCCCTACCAGCTGAACTGGAATGAGGGCCGTACCTTCATGTGAACTTAGAAGCAGGCTTTGCCTTTCTAGCAGGCTTGGATTTATTCCAGACTGGAGATGGTTTCCAAACTGAAACTGCTCCTGAGGACGAAGGATCAGGCTTTTGTTCTTTGTTGAAACGAAAGGAACGAAAACGATTGTTAGCCCTGTTTTTACCTTTAGACTTTTTATCCTGTGGTAAAAAAGTTCCTTTCCCACCAGTAACAGTTGAAATAATAGAATCCAACTGAGAACCAAATAATTTGTTTCCCTGGAAAGAAATGGAAAGTAGAGTTGATTTAGAAGCCATATCAGCATTCCAAGTCTTAAGCCATAAAGCTCTTCTGGCTAAGATAGCCAGAGACATAAATCTAACATCAACTCTAATAATATCAAAAATGGCATCACAGATAAAATTATTAGCATGCTGGAGAAGAATAATAATATCATGAGAATCACGATTTGTTACTTGTTGCGCTAGAGTTTCCAACCAAAAAGTTGAAGCTGCAGCAACATCAGCCAATGATATAGCAGGTCTAAGAAGATTACCTGAACATAGATAAGCTTTTCTTAGAAAAGATTCAATTTTTCTATCTAAAGGATCCTTAAACGATGTACCATCTGACGTAGGAATGGTAGTACGTTTAGCAAGGGTAGAAATAGCCCCATCAACTTTAGGGATTTTGTCCCAAAATTCTAACCTGTCAGTCGGAACAGGATATAATTGCTTAAAACGTTTAGAAGGAGTAAATGAATTACCCAATTTATCCCATTCCTTAGCAATTACTGCAGAAATAGCATTAGGAACAGGAAAGACTTCTGGAATAACCGCAGGAGCTTTAAAAACCTTATCCAAACGTATAGAATTAGTATCAAGAGGACTAGAATCCTCTATTTCTAAAGCAATTAGTACTTCTTTAAGTAAAGAGCGAATAAATTCCATCTTAAATAAATATGAAGATTTATCAGCATCAATCTCTGAGACAGAATCCTCTGAACCAGAAGAGTCCAAAGAATCAGAATGATGGTGTTCATTTAAAAATTCATCTGTAGAGAGAGAAGATTTAAAAGACTTTTTACGTTTACTAGAAGGAGAAATAACAGACAAAGCCTTCTTTATGGATTCAGAAACAAAATCTCTTATGTTATCAGGAACATTCTGCACCTTAGATGTTGAGGGAACTGCAACAGGCAATGGTACATCACTAAAGGAAATATTATCTGCTTTAACAAGTTTGTCATGACAATTATTACAAACAACAGCTGGAGGAATAGCTACCAAAAATTTACAGCAGATACACTTAGCTTTGGTAGATCCAGCAGGCAGAGGTTTTCCTGTAGTATCTTCTGGCTCAGATGCAACGTGAGACATCTTGCAATATGTAAGAGAAAAAACAACATATAAAGCAAAATAGATCAAATTCCTTATAAGACAGTTTCAGGAATGGGAAAAAAATGCCAAACATCAAGCTTCTAGCAACCAGAAGCAAATGAAAAATGAGACTGAAATAATGTGGAGACAAAAGCGACGCCCATATTTTTTGGCGCCAAATAAGACGCCCACATTATTTGGCGCCTAAATGCTTTTGGCGCCAAAAATGACGCCACATCCGGAACGCCGAAATTTTTGGCGCAAAATAACGTCAAAAAATGACGCAATTTCCGGCGACACGTATGACGCTGGAAACGGAAAAGAATTTTTGCGCCAAAAAAGTCAGCGCCAAAAATGACGCAATAAAATGAAGCATTTTCAGCCCCCGCGAGCCTAACAGCCCACAGGGAAAAAAGTCAAATTTTTGAGGTAAGAAAAAATATGATAATTTAAAGCATAATCCCAAATATGAAACTGACTGTCTGGAAATAAGGAAAGTTGAACATTCTGAGTCAAGGCAAATAAATGTTTGAATACATATATTTAGAACTTTATAAATAAAGTGCCCAACCATAGCTTAGAGTGTCACAGAAAATAAGACTTACTTACCCCAGGACACTCAGCTACATGTTTGTAGAAAGCCAAACCAGTACTGAAACGAGAATCAGTAGAGGAAATGGTAAATATAAGAGTATATCGTCGATCTGAAAAGGGAGGTAAGAGATGAATCTCTACGACCGATAACAGAGAACCTTATGAAATAGACCCCGTAGAAGGAGATCACTGCATTCAATAGGCAATACTCTCCTCACATCCCTCTGACATTCACTGCACGCTGAGAGGAAAACCGGGCTCCAACTTGCTGCGGAGCGCATATCAACGTAGAATCTAGCACAAACTTACTTCACCACCTCCCTTGGAGGCAAAGTTTGTAAAACTGATTTGTGGGTGTGGTGAGGGGTGTATTTATAGGCATTTTAAGGTTTGGGAAACTTTGCCCCTCCTGGTAGGAATGTATATCCCATACGTCACTAGCTCATGGACTCTTGTTAATTACATGAAAGAAAGAGGGAAGAGAAAGAGTGTAAGAGTGAGAAAGAGAAAGATATAGGCTGAGAGAGAAGGGAGGGGGTAAAAAGAGAGATTGAAGAGAGGAGAAAGATAGATGAGAGACTATAGTTATAAAGCAAATTTTCCAGATCTGCTATGACCTCTCATTAAAGGGAACCACAATACCTGCTTGACATATTCTAAACTAACTTTTTCTAATTGTGCAATATAAACTAACTCACAATGCTGTATGCAGTCTTTTAATCTTACTGCATTATTTTGTAGATAAAAGCTTTATAATTAAACTTTGATCTGCAGCATTGGATTTGCTATGTATGCTGACATTTATTATTATTATTATTTATTATTATTATTATTATAATAACAGTGGGTCACATGATGCACACGGCACCAGGTATTACTAAATCATAGTGAGCCCTGCAGTGTCTCAGAAGAACGGCTTCAGGTACTGTTATGTTTTCTTCTTAAACGGGAAGAGTCCAAAACTGCATTAATTACTTTTGGGAAATACAGAACCTGGCCACCAGGAGGAGGCAAAGACACCTCAGCCAAAGGCTTAAATACCTCCCCCATTTCCCTCATCCCCCAGTTATTCTTTGCCTTTCATCACAGGAGGTTGGCAGAGAAGTGTCAGAAGTTTGAGATAGTCTCTTATGGAGGGTAGTACTCTTCGCAATGGGACTGGAGTTTTAAGTAATTCTGTCAGCCTCTCAGTGAGAGCATGGATGAAAGTTAGGGTCCGGAGAGCAGCAGTGTAGGGGGTCTTGTACCTGAGCACAATGTCTATCCTGACTCATGGTAGCATGCCGTTTGTAGTAGCGGTCAGAGTTCTACTCGGGGGCTTTGTTACTTGTTTACCCTTCCTTTTTTCTTCCAGAGGTCTGGGACTCTTGTCTTCGGTCTTTGACTAGCCGTTGGGCTGGGACCATTACCCTGGAGGGAAGGTCGGGCATCGGTTAATCTATGCAGTGTTGATCGTTTTCTACCAGAGTCGGTCCTCCCCTTCGGTGGGAGGACTTTTGATGTCCTCCTCCTTTCTATAGGCGTCTGGTGCTTGGAGGGGACGCTCCTTGGAGCCCAGTATTCGGAGGGCTGTTGTGAGTCTTTGGAAGGTTAGCAGTTTGAAACCAGCTACAGCTATTTGCACTTTGAATGTGTGCTAGCAGACTTAAAACGCCTTTTCGGTGGTTTGGGTTTCACGATGGCTGAGTCAGCTTTCCTAACTGGAAGCTGGTAATTGAGAGTTCCTATTCAAAGGGTTTGGTGTTCTCTTGGAGAGCTCTTTACTAACCTCTGGAATAGTTATCCTATTCTGCTGTGTCTGCTTGTCTAGATTGCAGGTTTCGGTCTGATACGAGGCAACAGGGAACTCATGTTTTGTCTGGAGTACCTCATGGTATGGTGCTGAGTCAGGGATATGAGGGTGTACCTCGAGTCCTTGTTGGGGCGTGTTTCTCTATGTATGGATCTCTTTCCTCCTTTTATTAGGACCTTGTACTTCTAGGGAGTCCCATCTCCCTGGGCGCTACTGTCGTAAGACAACCGTGGTTGTTCTATGTTTATTGAGCTGTGTGGAATGATCCTTTAGATTTCTTCTGGGAATCTGTTCTCCCTTTTGGGGGCAGGTAGCAGTCCTTGTCTTTCGGCCGGGTACCTTCATGGGAGTCGAGAGCCATGGGGCTGACTCCTCTGAGGCTGTTTGTGCTCGACGGACTCTGAGACTAAGTGGTCTCTAGCTTTGCTTTGCTGGCAGTGTAACTATTGTGCAGTTAGCTGGGCTTCGGGTTTTTCTCCCGTGTTGTCTATATTTTTATAGGGTGTCGGGTAATTTGAAGCTGTGGTGCCTTTCGAAGGGGCCGCCTTTTGTACCCACCCATTGTTTGCATTCAGTGTACTCAAGCTTGGGTATTGTTTTCCCAAAAGTAATGAATACAGCTGTGGACTCTTCCCGTTTAAGAAGCAAAACATAAAGTATGCTTACCTGATAATTTTCTTTCTCCAACATAGGTGTGTCCGGTCCACGGCGTCATCCTTACTTGTGGGATATTCTCTTCCCCAACAGGAAATGGCAAAGAGCCCAGCAAAGCTGGTCACATGATCCCTCCTAGGCTCCGCCTTCCCCAGTCATTCTCTTTGCCGTTGCACAGGCAACATCTCCACGGAGATGGCTCAGAGTTTTTTGGTGTTTAAATGTAGTTTTTATTCTTCAATCAAGAGTTTATTTTAAAATAGTGCTGGTATGTACTATTTACTCTGAAACAGAAAAGAGATGAAGATTTCTGTTTGTAAGAGGAAAATGATTTTAGCAACCGTTACTAAAATCGATGGCTGTTTCCACACAGGACTGTTGAGAGGAATTAACTTCAGTTGGGGGAAACAGTGAGCAGACTTTTGCTGCTTGAGGTATGACACATTTCTAACAAGACTTGGTAATGCTGGAAGCTGTCTTTTTCCCTATGGGATACGGTAAGCCATTTTCTTAATTTTCAATATAAGAATAAAAGGGCTTCACAGGGGCTTTAAAGACTGGTAGACATTTTTCTGGGCCAAAACGATTACTATATAAGCATATTTAATGGTTTATAACTTTGGAGAGTTATTTTAATCTTGGCAATTTTGTTAAAAAAACGGACAGGCATTGTATTGGACACCTTTTTCACTGGGGGCCTTTTCTAGTCATAGGCAGAGCCTCATTTTCGCGCCACTAATGCGCAGTTGTTTTTTAGAAGCAAGGCATGCAGATGCATGTGTGAGGAGCTCAGATCCACTGAAAAAGCTTATTGAAGGCGTCATTTGGTATCGTATTCCCCTCTGGGCTTGGTTGGGTCTCAGCAAAGCAGATACCAGGGACTGTATAGGGGTTAAATGTAAAAACGGCTCCGGTTCCGTTATTTTAAGAGTTAAAGCTTTCAAATTTGGTGTGCAATACTTTTAAGGCTTTATGACACTGTGTGAAATTTTGGTGAATTTTGAACATTTCCTTCATACTTTTGCGTATATTCAGTAAAAAAGTGTGTTCAGTTTAAAATTTAAAGAGACAGTAACGGTTTTATTTTAAAACGTTTTTTGTGCTTTGTTATCAAGTTTATGCCTATTAACATGTCTGAACTATCAGATAGACGATGTTCTGTATGTTCGGAAGCCAAGGTTCCTATCCATTTAAATATATGTGATGAATGTGACAAACAAAGTAGGGACAATGATGCCACTGATAATAATGTTGCCCAAAATGATTCCTTAAGTGAGGGGAGTAAGCATGGTACTGCATCATCCCCTTCTATGTCTACACCAGTCTTGCCCACTCAGGAGGCCCCTAGTGCATCTAGTGCGCCAATCCTCCTTACTATGCAACAATTAACGGCTGTAATGGATAATTCTATTAAAAACATTTTAGCCAAAATGCCCACTTATCAGCGAAAGCGCGACTGCTCTGTTTTAGATACTGAAGAGCATGAGGACGCTGATGGTAATGGTTCTGACATGCCCTTACACCAGTCTGAAGGGGCTAGGGAGGTTTTGTCTGAGGGAGAAATTTCAGATTCAGGAAAAATTTCTCAACAAGCTGAACCTGACGTTATTACATTTAAATTTAAATTGGAACATCTCCACGCTCTGCTTAAGGAGGTGTTATCTACTCTGGATGATTGTGACAATTTGGTCATTCCAGAGAAATTATGTAAGATGGACAGGTTCCTAGAGGTCCCGGTGCCCCCCGAAGCTTTTCCTATACCCAAGCGGGTGGCGGACATTGTAAATAAAGAATGGGAAAGGCCCGGCATACCTTTTGTCCCTCCCCCTATATTTGAGAAATTATTTCCCCAGGAAGGACTTATGGCAGACAGTCCCCAAGGTCGAGGGGGCGGTTTCTACTCTAAACAAACGCACCACTATCCCTATAGAAGATAGTTGTGCTTTTAAAGATCCTATGGATAAAAAATTAGAGGGTTTGCTTAAAAAGATGTTTGTTCAGCAAGGTTACCTTCTACAACCAATTTCATGCATTGTTCCTGTCACTACAGCAGCGTGTTTCTGGTTTGAGGAACTAGAAAAGTCGCTCAATCAAGCATCCTCTTATGAGGAGGTTATGGACAGAGTTCAAGCACTTAAGTTGGCTAACTCTTTTACCTTAGACGCCACTTTGCAATTAGCTAGATTAGCGGCGAAAAATTCAGGTTTTGCTATTGTGGCGCGCAGAGCGCTTTGGCTGAAGTCTTGGTCAGCGGATGTGTCCTCCAAGAACAGATTGCTTAACATCCCTTTCAAGGGGAAAACGCTGTTTGGCCCTGACTTGAAAGAGATTATTTCAGACATCACTGGGGGAAAGGGCCACGCCCTTCCTCAGGATAGGTCTTTTAAGGCTAAAAATAAAACAAATTTTCGTCCCTTTCGCAGAAACGGACCAGCCTCAAATTCTACATCCTCTAAGCAAGAGGGTAATTCTTCTCAAACCAAGCCAGCCTGGAGACCGATGCAAGGCTGGAACAAAGGTAAGCAGGCCAAGAAGCCCGCTACCGCTACCAAGACAGCATGAGATGCTGGCCCCCGATCCGGGACCGGATCTGGTGGGGGGCAGACTCTCTCTCTTCGCTCAGGCTTGGGCAAGAGATGTTCAGGATCCTTGGGCGCTAGAAATAGTTTCTCAAGGTTATCTCCTGGAATTCAAGGAACTACCCCCAAGGGGAAGGTTCCACAGGTCTCAATTGTCTTCAGACCAAATAAAAAGACAGGCATTCTTACATTGTGTAGAAGACCTGTTAAAAATGGGAGTGATTCATCCTGTTCCATTAGGAGAACAAGGGATGGGGTTTTACTCCAATCTGTTCATAGTTCCCAAAAAAGAGGGAACATTCAGGCCAATTTTGGATCTCAAGATCCTAAACAAATTTCTCAAGGTCCCATCGTTCAAGATGGAAACCATTCGGACAATTCTTCCTACCATCCAGGAAGGTCAATTCATGACCACGGTGGATTTAAAGGATGCGTATCTACATATTCCTATCCACAAGGAACATCATCGGTTCCTAAGATTCGCCTTTCTGGACAAGCATTACCAGTTTGTGGCACTTCCATTCGGACTAGCCACTGCTCCAAGAATTTTCACAAAGGTACTAGGGTCCCTTCTAGCGGTGCTAAGGCCAAGGGGCATTGCAGTAGTACCCTACTTGGACGACATTCTGATTCAAGCGTCGTCTCTACCTCAAGCAAAGGCTCATACGGACATTGTCCTAGCCTTTCTCAGATCTCACGGGTGGAAAGTGAACGTAGAAAAAAGTTCTCTATTCCCGTCAACAAGAGTTCACTTCTTGGGAACAATAATAGACTCCTTGGAAATGAAGATTTTTCTGACAAAAGCCAGAAAATCAAAACTTCTAAGCTCTTGTCAAGTACTTCATTCTGTTCTTCTTCCTTCCATAGTGCAGTGCATGGAAGTAATAGGTTTGATGGTTGCGGCAATGGACATAGTTCCTTTTGCGCGAATTCATCTAAGACCATTACAACTGTGCATGCTCAGACAGTGGAATGGGGATTATACAGATTTGTCCCCGACGATCCAAGTAGATCAGAGGACCAGAGATTCACTCCGTTGGTGGCTGACCCTGGACAACCTGTCCCAAGGGATGAGCTTCAGAAGACCAGAGTGGGTCATTGTAACGACCGACGCCAGCCTGGTGGGCTGGGGCGCGGTCTGGAAACACCTGAAAGCTCAGGGTCTATGGTCTCGGGAAGAATCTCTTCTCCCGATAAACATTCTGGAACTGAGAGCGATATTCAATGCTCTCAAGGCTTGGCCTCAACTAGCAAAGGCCAAATTCATAAGGTTTCAATCAGACAACATGACGACTGTTGCATATATCAACCATCAGGGGGGAACAAGGAGTTCCCTGGCGATGGAAGAAGTGACCAAAGTAATTCAATGGGCGGAGCTCCACTCCTGCCACTTGTCTGCAATCCACATCCCAGGAGTGGAAAATTGGGAAGCGGATTTTCTGAGTCGTCAGACATTTCATTCGGGGGAGTGGGAACTCCATCCGGAAATCTTTGCCCAAATAACTCAATTATGGGGCTTTCCAGACATGGATCTGATGGCGTCTCGTTAGAACTTCAAGGTTCCTTGCTACGGGTCCAGATCCAGGGATCCCAAGGCGACTCTAGTAGATGCACTAGTAGCGCCCTGGACCTTCAACCTAGCTTATGTGTTCCCACCGTTTCCTCTCATTCCCAGGCTGGTAGCCAGGATCAATCAGGAGAGGGCTTCGGTGATCTTGATAGCTCCTGCGTGGCCACGCAGAACTTGGTATGCAGACCTGGTGAATATGTCATCGGCTCCACCATGGAAGCTACCGTTGAGACGGGACCTTCTTGTTCAAGGTCCGTTCGAACATCCGAATCTGGCATCACTCCAACTGACTGCTTGGAGATTGAACGCTTGATTTTATCAAAGCGTGGGTTCTCAGATTCTGTCATTGATACTCTTATTCAGGCTAGAAAGCCTGTAACTTGAAAAATTTACCATAAAATATGGAAAAAATATATCTGTTGGTGCGAATCAAAAGGATTCCCATGGAACAGGGTAAAAATTCCTAAGATTCTATCCTTTCTACAAGAGGGTTTGGAGAAAGGATTATCTGCAAGTTCTTTGAAGGGACAGATTTCTGCTTTATCTGTTTTACTTCACAAGAAGCTGGCGGCTGTGCCAGATGTTCAGGCTTTTGTTCAGGCTTTGGTTAGAATCAAGCCTGTCTACAAACCTTTGACTCCTCCTTGGAGTCTCAATTTAGTTCTCTCAGTTCTTCAAGGGGTTCCGTTTGAACCCTTACATTCCGTAGATATCAAGTTATTATCTTGGAAAGTTTTGTTTTTGGTTGCAATTTCTTCTGCTAGAAGAGTTTCAGAGTTATCTGCTCTGCAGTGTTCTCCTCCTTATCTGGTGTTTCATGCAGATAAGGTGGTTTTGCGTACTAAACCTGGTTTTCTTCCGAAAGTTGTTTCTAACAAAAATATTAACCAGGAGATAGTTGTGCCTTCTTTGTGTCCGAATCCAGTTTCAAAGAAGGAACGTTTGTTGCACAATTTGGATGTAGTTCGTGCTCTAAAGTTCTATTTAGAGGCTACAAAGGATTTCAGACAAACATCTTCCTTGTTTGTTGTGTATTCTGGTAAAAGGAGAGGTCAAAAAGCAACTTCTACCTCTCTCTCTTTTTGGCTTAAAAGCATCATCAGATTGGCTTATGAGACTGCCGGACGGCAGCCTCCTGAAAGAATCACAGCTCATTCCACTAGGGCTGTGGCTTCCACATGGGCCTTCAAGAACGAGGCTTCTGTTGATCAGATATGAAAGGCAGCGACTTGGTCTTCACTGCACACTTTTATCAAATTTTACAAATTTGATACTTTTGCTTCTTCTGAGGCTATTTTTGGGAGAAAGGTTTTGCATGCCGTGGTGCCTTCCATCTAGGTGACCTGATTTGCTCCCTCCCATCATCCGTGTCCTAAAGCTTTGGTATTGGTTCCCACAAGTAAGGATGACGCCGTGGACCGGACACACCTATGTTGGAGAAAACAGAATTTATGTTTACCTGATAAATTACTTTCTCCAACGGTGTGTCCGGTCCACGGCCCGCCCTGGTTTTTTAATCAGGTCTGATGATTTATTGTCTCTAACTACAGTCACCACGGTATCATATGATTTCTCCTATGCAAATATTCCTCCTTTACGTCGGTCGAATGACTGGGGAAGGCAGAGCCTAGGAGGGATCATGTGACCAGCTTTGCTGGGCTCTTTGCCATTTCCTGTTGGGGAAGAGAATATCCCACAAGTAAGGATGACGCCGTGGACCGGACACACCGTTGGAGAAAGTAATTTATCAGGTAAACATAAATTCTGTTTTTCTTCTGACGAGAAGAGTCCACAGCTCCCGTACATGTTTTTATCTATGAGGCGGCTGTAATTTTTTGTTCTTCTGGCACCTTTTTTCACTCTATTTCTCCTACTGTTCCTTGTTCCCTTGGCAGAATGACTGGGGGATGAGGGAAGTGGGGGGAGGTATTTAAGCCTTTGGCTGTGGTGTCTTTGCCTCCTCCTGGTGGCCATGTTCTGTATTTCCCAAAAGTAATGAATGCAGCTGTGGACTCTTCCCGTCAGAAGAAAAGCAAATTATCATTTAAGCATAATTTATGTTTTTTAAATAGCACAAGCAGGGAAGGAATTTTGAGGGGGGTGGAGAGGGAGGCACAGGAGGAAGAAAGGCTCCGGAGATCATATGTAAGGTAGATGGAATGCAAATGTCTCTTGTTACAATTTTTTTAGGCAGCATGCGTTTGCTTTCTTTCTTCCCCCTGTGCCTCCCTCTCCTCTCCCCTCACACTTCCTTCCCTGCTCGTGCTATTTAAAAACATAACATTGCTTGAAGCCGTTCTTCTGAGACACTGCAGCGTTCACTCTGATTTAGCAATAGCTGGTGCCGTGTGCATCACGTGACACACTGTTGTGGAACGTATGTTACAAGATGGGAGCATACATAGCAAATCCAATGCAGCAGATCATAGTTTCAATTGTAAAGCTTTTACATACAACAATGTGGTAAGATAAAGATTGCATACAGAATTAAAGTCAGTTTATTTTGGATAATCAGAAAAAGTTAGTTTAAAACATTTCATGCAGGTGTTGTAGTTCCCTTTAATGTCAATACTCTCTGCACTCTCTCTGTTCAACAACTTCCTTTTCTGTCCAGCTGTTGTCTACTCCAGAACCCTAGTTGATGTTGCTAATTGCTATGCACTTATTTTTGTTAATTACTGTATGTAGCATTATTTAATTTGTTATGGTATAAAACAAAAACAATATTAAAAAAAATACTATGCAATATGGTGTTTCACATTGGATAAACATATGCAAAGAGAGGGTTGTTAGTGGGGTAGTGGGTGGGATCAAAAGTGGCGAGTAACATTTTGGGCTGGCTAGTTGCTTAGAGCTTGAAATTTTGAGCCGTGTGTGTGTGTGTGTGTATATATATATATATATATATATATATATGTATATATATATATATATGTATATATATATATATATGTTATTCAATTACAGTTGTCATTCACCAGCAGGTGTCAGATGTACTTGTTTGCCTAGAATTTAAACGGTTAAAGCTTGGGCCACTTTAATACAAAAATCCAAAAAAAAAATCCCTCATAGCATCAAAATGCACAAAATTAGAGCAGATTTTTCTTTACGGTTTTTACGTTAGGGTACTTACAACAAACAGATAATACAAATGTGACTTCTTCCTAAGTGTAAGCTATACATGTGCAGATAAAAAAACATAATTTATGTAAGAACTTACCTGATAAATTCATTTCTTTCATATTAGCAAGAGTCCATGAGCTAGTGACGTATGGGATATACATTCCTACCAGGAGGGGCAAAGTTTCCCAAACCTTAAAATGCCTATAAATACACCCCTCACCACACCCACAATTCAGTTTAACGAATAGCCAAGAAGTGGGGTGATAAAAAAGTGCGAAAGCATATAAAATAAGGAATTGGAATAATTGTGCTTTATACAAAAAAATCATAACCACCACAAAAAAGGGTGGGCCTCATGGACTCTTGCTAATATGAAAGAAATGAATTTATCAGGTAAGTTCTTACATAAATTGTTTTCTTTCATGTAATTAGCAAGAGTCCATGAGCTAGTGACGTATGGGATAATGACTACCCAAGATGTGGATCTTTCCACACAAGAGTCACTAGAGAGGGAGGGATAAAATAAAGACAGCCAATTCCTGCTGAAAATAATCCACACCCAAAATAAAGTTTAATAAAAAACATAAGCAGAAGATTCAGACTGAAACTGCTGCCTGAAATACTTTTCTACCAAAAAACTGCTTCAGAAGAAGAAAATACATCAAAATGGTAGAATTTAGTAAAAGTATGCAAAGAGGACCAAGTTGCAACTTTGCAAATGTGATCAACCGAAGCTTCATTCCTAAATGCCCAGGAAGTAGAAACTGACCTGGTAGAATGAGCTGTAATCCTCTGAGGCGGAGTTTTACCCGACTCAACATAGGCAAGATGAATTAAAGATTTCAACCAAGATGCCAAAGAAATGGCAGAAGCTTTCTGGCCTTTTCTAGAACCGGAAAAGAGAACAAATAGACTAGAAGTCTTTCGGAAAGACTTAGTAGCTTCAACATAATATTTCAAAGCTCTAACAACATCCAAAGAATGCAATGATTTCTCCATAGAATTCTTAGGATTAGGACATAATGAAGGAACCACAATTTCTCTACTAATGTTGTTGGAAATTACAACTTTAGGTAAAAATTCAAAAGAAGTTCGCAACACCACCTCATCCTGATGAAAAATCAGAAAAGGAGACTCACAAGAAAGAGCAGATAAATCAGAAACTCTTCTGGCAGAAGAGATGGCCAAAAGGAACAAAACTTTCCAAGAAAGTAATTTAATGACCAATGAATGCATAGGTTCAAAGGGAGGAGCTTGAAGAGCTCCCAGAACCAAATTCAAACTCCAAGGAGGAGAAATTGACTTAATGAAAGGTTTTATACGAACCAAAGCTTGTATAAAACAATAAATATCAGGAAGAATAGCAATCTTTCTGTGAAAAAAAACAGAAAGAGCAGAGATTTGTCCTTTCAAGGAACTTGCAGACAAACCCTTATCTAAACCATCCTGAAGAAACTGTAAAATTCTCAGTATTCTAAAAGAATGCCAAGAAAAAAGATGAGAAAGACACCAAAAAATATAAGTCTTCCAGACTCTATAATATATCTCTCTAGATACAGATTTACGAGCCTGTAACATAGTATTAATCACAGAGTCAGAGAAACCTCTTTGACCAAGAATCAAGCGTTCAATCTCCATACCTTTAAAATTTAAGGATTTGAGATCCTGATGGAAAAAAGGACCTTGCGACAGAAGGTCTGGTCTTAACGGAAGAGTCCACGGCTGGCAAGAGGCCATCCGGACAAGATCCGCATACCAAACCTGTAAGGCCATGCCGGAGCTACCAGCAGAACAAACGAGCATTCCTTCAGAATCTTGGAGATTACTCTTGGAAGAAGAACTAGAGGCGGAAAGATATAGACAGGATGATACTTCCAAGGAAGTGATAATGCATCCACTGCCCCCGCCTAAGGATCCCGGGATCTGGACAGATATCTGGGAAGTTTCTTGATTAGATGAGACGCCATCAGATCTATTTCTGGAAGTTCCCACATTTGAACAACCTGAAGAAATACCTCTGGGTGAAGAAACCATTCGCCCGGATGCAATGTTTGGCGACTTAGATAAACCGCTTCCCAATTGTCTACACCTGGGATATGAACCGCAGAGATTAGACAGGAGCTGGAATCCGCCCAAACCAAAAAAATTCGAGATACTTCTTTCATAGCCAGAGGACTGTGAGTCGCTCCTTGATGATGTATGCCACAGTTGTGACATTGTCTGTCTGAAAACAAATGAACGATTCTCTCTATAGAAGAGGCCAAAACTGAAGAGCTCTGAAAATTGCACGGAGTTCCAAAATATTTATCGGTAATCTCACCTCCTGAGATTCCCAAACTCCTTGTGCCGACAGAGATCCCCACACAGCTCCCCAACCTGTGAGACTTGTATCTGTTGAAATTACAGTCCAGGTCGGAAGCACAAAAGAAGCCCCCTGGATTAAACGATGGTGATCTGTCCACCACGTTAGAGAGTGACGAACAATCGGTTTTAAAGATATAAATTGAAATATCTTTGTGTAATCCTTGCACCATTGATTCAGCATACAGAGCTGAAGAGGTTGCATGTGAAAAATAAGCAAAGGGGATTGCGTCCAATGCAGCAGTCATAAGACCTAGAATTTCCATGCATAAGGTTACCGAAGGGAATGATTGTGACTGAAGGTTTCGACAAGCTGAAAACAATTTAGACGTCTCTTGTCTGTTAAAGACAGAGTCATGGACACTGAATCTATCTGGAAACCCAGAAAGATTACCCTTGACTGAGGAATCAATGAACTTTTTGGTAAATTGATCCTCCAACCATGATCTTGAAGAAACAACACAAGTCGAATCGCATGAGATTCTTTGAATGAGAAGACTGAGCAAATACCAAGATAATCGTCCAAATAAGGAAATACAAAAAACCCTGTTCTCTGAATACAGAAAGAAGGGCACCGAGAATCTTTGAAAAAAATTCTTGGAACTGAGGCTAGGCCAAACAGTAGAGTCACAAAATAGGTAATGCTTGTCTAAAAAGAGAATCTCAAACACTAAAAGTGATCTGAATGAATCGGAATATGCAGATACACATCCTGCAAAACTATTGTAGACATAAATTGCCCTTGCTAAACAAAAGGCAAAATAGTCCTACAGTAACCATCTTGAATGTTGGTATACATAACGATTCAATATTGATGGATCCGGAACTGGTCTGAAGGAATTGACCTTCTTTGGTACAATGAAGAGATAAAATAAAACCCTAGCCCCTGTTCCAGAACTGGAACTGGCATAATTACTCCAGCCAACTCTAGATCTGAAACACATTTCAGAAATGCTGAGCCTTGCTGTGTTAACTGGGACACGGGAAGAAAAAAATCTCTTAGCAGGAGGCCTTAACTGAAGCCAATTCTGTACCTTTCTGAAACAATGTTCTGAAACCAGAGTTTGAGAACGGAATTGATCCAAACTCCTTTGAATAAAACGTAATCTGCCCCATACCAGCTGAACTGGAAAAAAGGGCCGCACCTTCATGGGTACTTAGGAGCTGACTATAGGTTTCTATAAGGCTTGGATATATTCCAAACTAGAAATAGTTTCCAAACTGAAACCGCTCCTGAGGATGAAGGATCAGGCTTTAGCTCTTTATTATGAGAAAAAGAACGAAAAAATGAATATTACCCTGGAAAGAAAGGGAAAAACAAAGTTAACTTTAGAAGACATAACAGCATTCCAAGTTAAATCCATAAAGCTTTTCTAGCTAAAATAGCTAGAGACATATACCTGACATCAACTCAAATGATATCAAAAGATGGTATCACCAATAAAATTATTAGCATGTTATAGAATAAAAATAATGCTATAAAATTATGATCTGATACTTGTTGCGCTAAAACTTCTAACCAAAAAGATGAAGCTGCAGCAACATCCGGTAAAAATATAGCAGGTCTAAGAAGATTACCTAAACATAAGTAAACTTTTCTTAGAAAGGATTCAATTTTCTTATCTAAAGGATCCTTAATTTAGTTCTATCTGCCGTAAGAATAGTAGTACATTTTAGCAGGAATAGAGACAGCCCCAAACCTTAGGGATTTTGTCCCAAAAAACTCTAATCTGTCAGATGGCACAGAATATAATTGCTTAAACGTTTAGAAGGAGTAAAAGAATTACCCAAATTATTCCATTCCCTGGAAATTACTTCAGAAAAAGCATCAGGGAGATTAAACACTTCTGGAATAAATACAGGAGATTTAAAAAAACCCTATTTAAACGTTTTAGATTTAGTATCAAGAGGACCAGAATCCTCTATATCTAAAGCAATTAATACGTCTTTAAATAAAGAACGAATAAATTCCATCTTGAACAAATAAAAAGATTTAACAGCATCAACCTCTGAGACAGAAACTTCTGAACCAGAAGAACCATTATCAGTATCAGAACGATGATGTTCATTTAAAAATTCATCTGAAAAAAAGAGAAGTTTTAAAAGACTTTTATGTAAACTAGAAGGAGAAATAACAGACATAGCCTTCTAAATGGATTTAAAATAAAATCTCTTATGTTTATCAGGAACACTCTGAAAATTAAATGTTGACGGAACAGCAACAGGTAATATAACAGTACTAAAGGAAATTTTATCTGCATTAATAAGTTTGTCATGACATGCAATACAAACAACAGCTGGAGAAACAGGTACCAAAAATTTATAGCAGATACACTTAGCTTGGTAGCTCCAGCCCTGGGCAGTGATTTTCCTCAAGTAACTTCTGACTCAGTTGCAACGTGGAACATCTTGCAATATGTAATAGAAAAAACAACATATAAAGCAAATTGATCAAAATCCTTAAATGACAGTTTCAGGAATGGGAAAAAAATGCCAGTGAACAAGCTTCTAGCAACCAGAAGCAATAAATAATGAGACTTAAATAATGTGGAGACAAAAGCGACGCCCATATTTTTTTTAGCGCCAAACAAGACGCCCACATTATTTGGCGCCGAAATGCCTTTTGGCGCCAAAAATGACGCCACATCCGGAACGCCGACATTTTTGGCGCAAAATAACGTCAAAAAGATGACGCAACTTCCGGCGACACGTATGACGCCGGAAACGGAAAAGAATTTTTGCGCCAAAAAAATCCGCGCCAAGAATGACGCAATAAAATGAAGCATTTTCAGCCCCCGCGAGCCTAACAGCCCACAGGAAAAAAAGAGTCAAATTTTTGAAGGTAAGAAAAAATGATTAATTCAAATGCATTATCCCAAATATGAAACTGACTGTCTGAAAAATAAGGAAAGTTGAACATTCTGAGTCAAGGCAAATAAATGTTTGAATACATATATTTAGAACTTTATAAACAAAGTGCCCAACCATAGCTTTAGAGTGTCACAGAAAATAAGATTTACTTACCCCAGGACACTCATCTACATGTTTGTAGAAAGCCAAACCAGTACTGAAACGAGAATCAGCAGAGGTAATGGTATATATAAGAGTATATCGTCGATCTGAAAAGGGAGGTAAGAGATGAATCTCTACGACCGATAACAGAGAACCTATGAAATAGACCCCGTAGAAGGAGATCACTGCATTCAAAATAGGCAATACTCTCCTCACATCCCTCTGACATTCACTGCACGCTGAGAGGAAAACCGGGCTCCAACTTGCTGCGGAGCGCATATCAACGTAGAATCTAGCACAAACTTACTTCACCACCTCCATCGGAGGCAAAGTTTGTAAAACTGAATTGTGGGTGTGGTGAGGGGTGTATTTATAGGCATTTTGAGGTTTGGGAAACTTTGCCCCTCCTGGTAGGAATGTATATCCCATACGTCACTAGCTCATGGACTCTTGCTAATTACATGAAAGAAAATAGATTTAAAAAAAAAAAATATATATATATATATATATATATATTTATACATATATATACACACACACACACACACACACACTTATATAAAATTTATAAATATACTATGTATGTGTATTTATGTTTTGGAATTACTGAATGTATAGTTTTATAATATTAAAAAACAGGATGGAGTGAGTGCACCTTTACTAAAGATTACTAAATAGTGTAAAAGTAAACTAATTGTTAGTGTGAAAAGATTTGTTTGATAGTGTTAAAAATAGAAAAATTAGCTCTATAACCCTTCTATGTGATAAAAGTTCCTCCAAACAGTTATCGATGTAAAGGGTAGTAAGAACAAGTGAAGGGGAGCTATTTTTAGTGTTTAAAACGGTTTAAATAATAACTTATTATTGTGCAATTGTGTATGTGAACAAAGTGTCAATCCTAATAATGTATAAAGAGTTACTTAATTATATAATGATATATATTCCTATACTCAAAGGATCTATATAAATAATAGACAGAGATTTGGGGTATTATACAAGATATCGAAATTTATAACATTGTAAAAAATGTATTGTGAACAAATTGCAATATAATCATATACAGTTTTGAGCTCATACGGTGTTATTTTAAAATTTGTACATAAAAATTACTAAATAAGCAGATATGAAAAATGTTATTAAGTAAATACCTGTACAAATAAATATATATGTATCGCACTGCAGTGGATAAAATAAAATAAAAATTAAAAATCAAGTTAAAAATATGGGAGTCACTGGTAAAATCGGCTGATTGTCAAAGAAATGATCTTAAAAGTGCCTATAATGTTACACCTTTTTTGTAAAGTACCTTAGGAAGTAGTGGTTCTCAATACTACTTGTTATGTGGTAGAATCCGTTGAAAACAATAGTGTAGGTTTTTTGTTTGGCCTTTAGAACAATCTGGTAATGGAGAGGTGCTATTTGTAATAGCTATGAGTCCTGGAAGCTTTCGTGGATTGCGGTGTCCCAATACTATCAATCAGTATGGACTGCGGTCTGTTTTCAGGTCTCTGGTTTCAGATAGAAGAAAGTGGGTCCTGGAAGCTTTCGTGGATTAGGTGTCCCAATACTATCACTCAGTATGGACTTTGGTTTTGGGGTCTCCGGTTCACAGGTAGAGGAGAAACTCCTTATGTTCCGATGGCAACTTAGCTCTGTTGCAAGGTACAAATCTCCTTAGGCTGTGATGGCAAATGGACTCTGTTGCAAGATGCAGGAATGTGAGAACCAGCAATGTCCAATCTTAAGTTATTGCTGGATACTTGAGGTCGTAACCTGCTGAACAAGTCAGGGTATACTGTGTAGCGGCAGTTGGATTCTAAAGAACCGTTTGGCGGCAAACTGGATTCAAAGTCAAAAGAACCGGCTTTTTACAAACTAACCGGCTAAATTTAAAGGAACCGGCTTTTTTCAAAATACCGTCTTTGTTTAAAATAGGGTATATGCCGGTCCGTGTGATCCTTAATGTAGTGTTAATAGTGAGTATAGGAATATATATCGTTATATAATTAAGTAACTCCTTATACATTATTAGGATTGACACTTTGTTCACATACACAATTGCACAATAATAAGTTATTATATAAACCGTTTTAAACACTAAAAATAGCTCCCCTTCACTTGTTCTTACTACCCTATAGTTTTATAATATAACATGTCTGTTACTTTAAAATAAAAAAATAATAATACAGAAGTGTTTTTTTTTTTTAAAGATTTGAATTGATGCCCCCTTTTAAGTGAGTGGTCACTTTTCCACTTAGGATGAAGATGATCACCATTAAAAAGGGATAACCTGCCTTACTGTTTTCTACCCCTTAATTGAAAGAATTCACTTTTTTATTTTTGTTTAGTTAAAAAAGGGGAGGGGGGTCTTACATGCCTCTATAATTTGTAATGAGTAACCATGGTAACATGAATTTCCTGCCCTATCTAGGCACTAGGGTGGTGTTTGCTTAGAGGGAGGGACTTCTTTTAAGTTTCTATCACCCCTGATAAGCTACACAGTGGCATGAGACTTTTTTTTTTTATTATTATAATGTAATTCCCAGTGGTCTTAACGGTCTTTCAAGCAGAATACAAATATTTTGTTGGTCCATTTTCCACTTTACGACTAATTTTAATATGTTCCGTACATGTTTTTAAGCTCAGTAGATTTAAAAGACTGCAATGGGGAAACAATGTAACTAAATCATAATATATTATGATTGTATCCCATATCCATAGTGGTTTGCTTTCAATCATACACATTTCTGTCTATCATTTACCCAAAACTATATTGTACACTTCACATCGATAAGAAAATTGTGCTACAGTACTCTTACAACTGCTGTGGCCGTTTAGAGTTCATGCACTGATTACACAGTTACTATGTAGAATGTTGCGTGATTAGGGTCCAGAATTCTACAGGATGCAATTATTATTTTTTTTTAAGTTCAGTTTTGAGATTGATGTCCCTAAACATGTACTTATAAAAGTATCCACCAGTATGTCATCCATATTACTTTTGATTTTCTTTCTTATGTCCTTTTTCACCATACCAGGGCCATGAAATGACCAGCATCGGACTTTTGCTTGGGGTTTCAGCGGCCAAGCTTGGTACAATGGACATCTCAATTACCCGTCTTCTCAGCATTCACATACCTGCTTTGTTACCTCCAACTTCAACTGAACTGGATGTGCCACACAATGTGCAGGTGGCTGCTGTCATTGGGATTGGTCTGGTTTACCAGGGCACTGCGCACAGACACATTGCTGAGGTGCTGCTTGCAGAAATTGGTAAGATCAGACGGTCACTACATACAGACTATTGACTATATATATATATATATATATATATATATTCATGAATTGATGATAATATTTATTAAAATATGATTGAACAAAAAACAAAACTGCATTAAACAAATTTAGGGTCTTGCCAATTCTCAGTCATCTGTCATCTTTTATTTCAATTTTGGCTGTATAGTTTTTTGCTTCTTGGAGTCTGTGAAAATCCATATGAAAAATCATCTTGAAAATCCTGAGATTTATATCTTATAGTATGTTTACTTTTTTATTTTTTTAATTTAAATGTTTTATTGAATATTGCAAGATATTACAGTGTGTATAACTATGACAATGGTTACAGTAGACTGGTAAATTGACAGGCAAAATTCCATTCATAAGAATATTAGACATTAACTCGTATGACAATTACAAGTAGATTAATTACTTTATGCTAAATAGGCAATTTAATCATTAGACAAAGATCGGTTCTGGTAGGGATATTCTTCCCATATAAAGGAAATAGAGTGGTAGTCTTCAGACTGTTTGTTAAGTGTAAAGTGGTATTTGTCTAGGTGCAATGTAAAGGTGACAGAGTTTCTCCACTTCAACACACTGGCTATGGTTGATTATTTCCAGTATCTTGGAATTAAGCGTTTGACATTGTTAATTAAAGTAAATAGTAAGTATTGTCTAAATTTACATGTGATTTTGGGAAATTTGTGCTATTTTGATCCCTATTACTTTTTTCTATTTCTGTCATGATACTTGCCCAGTATGTGCTTATCTCTATACATGTTCACCAAATGTGGATGTAATCCCCTTTTCCCCCACATTTTCTCCAACAATTGGGGGACAAGTACCATCGGCATAAAAGTTTCATGTTCATTTCTGTAATTTTGATAGTCGAGTTAGTTTTTCACATATTTCTGAAGATAATACCCTAGTCGTCCTCATGCACTTACTCCTGAAGTTCCTCCTCCCATTTTTTAGTGTAGGAGGGAAGATTCTTTGAGTGATATGATAATAGGAGTTTATATGATAGTGAGAGTGTGCCTTTTCTATGGAAGTCAGATCGGCATATTGATTCCCATTCCGTGAGGGGTCTAGTCATATTTCTTTTTTGTGCTTGGTCATTCAAGAAATGTGTTAACTCTGCGTATTTATACCAGTGGCTAAAGAATGAGCTTCCTATATTCTGTAGATCTTCCTTAGATTTTAATTTACCGTCCTTGGTAACCTGATAACATGGTATAACATCCGTTAGTGTGTGTGTTAACTATTGGTGGTGGGGGTAGTATAGTAACTGGTAGGCTCCGATTTAAAAGTAACGGAGTTAGGGGTGAGGGAAAAGTGGATATATTTGCAAATTTTAGGATATGCTTACCCCAGGCGTTGTAAGTTTCTTTTGTGGTGGATGCTGTGTGGGGGCCTAGTATTCTTTGTACAGTATTGGGGGTAGCCAGCATTATCCGCCCAACTGGATAGAATCTGCTAAAGTTTGTTCTAAGGATATCCACTCTTTATGGGACGAGTTCTGACACCAGTCTATTATTCAGCTCATAAAGGTTGCCAATCTGTAATAATTTACATTTGGAACTCCAAGTCCTCCCTGGTCTTTTGGGAGGTACATGGTTGTTTTAGCTACTCTTGGACGTCCCTGTTCCCATATAAATTAATGTAATGTATTTTGTAGGTTAATTAGGAAGGAACCAGGCAAGGGGATTGGCATTGTTTGGTATAGGTATAAAATCTTGGGTAGGATAGACATCTTTATCGCATTAATTCTACCTATCCATGAGAGACTTTTGTCATGCCATGAGTGTAATTCTCGCTGGATGTTTTGTAGGGTTGGTGGGTAGTTGTGGGTATATAGGAGGTTATAGTCGGGAGATAGACGTATTCCTAGGTATTTTATAGAATCTTTACGATTGATGAACATGTGCATTTTCTCTATTAAGCCTACACTAGCTGTTGACATTGATACCCCCAGGAATTCTGATTTAGTTGCATTCACCTTAAAATTTGAGAAGTCCCATAGAGGTCCATTTCTTTCTTTAACTCTACTAATGAGGTTACCGGGTCAGTCAATGTGAGAGAGGCATAATCTGCGTGTAAAGCAATTTTATATTCTATAGGACCTATAGTAATCCCTCTTATGTTAGTATTTTGTCTGATACGCGAGGCCAGAATCTCCATCGCCAGTACAAACAGAAGCGGAGATAAGGACATCCCTGCCTGGTACCATTATATATTGTTAATTGAGGGGAGATTGAATTGTTTGATTTTTGCGCTCGTTTTTTTATATAGTGCAAATATTCTTTGTATAAAAGTGTCTCCCAATCAGAATCTTTCTAGGGTTTTATGTAGGAATTTCCAATTGAGCCTATCAAAGACTTTCTCCACATCCATTGATACAAATACAGATGGGAGACTAAGCCTTTCCGTGTATTCCATTAGATTAATAATTTTAATAGTGTTGTCCCAGGTTTCTCTATGAGGTGTAAACCCTGCTTGATTTACGTAGATGAGTTGTGGGAGTAGTAGTACTTGTGGGAGTGCGAGGATTTTAGCAAATAATCTTCGTCTACATTTAATAAGGAAATTGGGCGGAAATGAGCGGGGGTATCCGGCGATTTACCCGGTTTTGGCAGCACTGTCACATGGACCTTTAACATTGATGGGGGGAAGGGGTCATCTTGTGACGTTGCATTAACTACTGTATGTAGGTGTGGAAGTAAAGTTGCTGAGAAGGCTTGGTAGTATCTGGCCGTGAGACCATCGGGTCCAGGGCTTTTACCTGTGTTCAAATCTTTAATAGCTTGTGTTATTTCTGCTATGGAGAGAGGCCTATCCAGTTCTGCGGTTTGTTCTGACTTCAGTTGTGGAGTTAAACTATTATCTAGATAGGAGCTAAGAGAAGCCTGATTAGTCTCTGGGCCGTCAAGGTTAGGAATATTATATAACTGCGAGTAATAGTTAGTAAATTGGTTCAGGATGTCTGGTGTAGTTTTTATTGATTGGCCTGTGGGCGATTTGAGCTCATTTATGAATGATTTAATTTTTTTCCGCTTAAGTGCTCTAGCAAGTAATTTACCTGCTTTATTCCCTTCAAAGTGACACTTTTGCTGAATCTTTGATGACTTCTGGTATTCTATTTTTAATAGGTAGTCGTTAAAGGGACACTGAACCCAATTTTTTTCTTTCGTGATTCAGATAGAGCATGAAATTTTAAGCAACTTTTGAATTTATTCCTATTATTAAATTTTCTTTTTTCTTTTGGTATCTTTATTTGAAATGCAAGAATGTAAGTTTAGATGCCGGCCCATTTTTGGTGAACAACCTGGGTTGTCATTGCTGATTGGTGGATACATTCATCCACCCACCAATAAAAAGTCTGTCCAGAGTTCTGAAACAAGAAAAAAGCTTAGATGCCTTCTTTTTCAAATAAATATAGCAAGAGAATGAAGAATAATTGATAATAGGAGTAAATAAGAAAGTTGCTAAAAATTGCATGCTCTGTCTGAATCATGAAAGACAAAATTTGGGTTCAGTGTCCCTTTAAGTTGGCCACGTACCAGTTATAGTTCAGCATAAATAGAATTATTTAACGGGTCTTGCTTGTGACTGTATTCCAATTGGGTCAATTTAGTTGTCAAGTCCTTATATGTTTGACTAAGTATCTTTTTCATTTGTGCTTTTAATTAAATTAATTCACCACAAATTGTACACTTATGCACTTCCCATAACATGAATGGGTCAGACACTGAGTTTAGGTTTAACTGGAAGTATTCGCCTATAGCTTTAACTATCTTTTCGAGATGGGAGGGGTTGCTCAGGAGGGAGTCATCTAGCCTCCAGATGTATGGTCCAGTAGGAGTGCCGGACCATTTGATCCAAGTGCTAACTGCACAGTGGTCAGACCATGACGTAGGTGATATAGAGGACTTAGTGATAGTTGCAAGGCCTACTTGGTTCGTTAATAAATAATCAATTCTGCTATAGGTAGATAAGGGGTGTGAGTAAAATGTATAGTCCTTGGTGGTTGGGTGTATGAACCTCCAAACATCTTAGAGATTGTGGTCTCTCACAGCTTTCCATATGTAAGAAGTTTTTTTTTTTATGTGTTGGCGTTTGAAATGCATCTCTTGCAGAAAGAGATGATTTGCCAATTACATGAAAGAAAGGGGAGCAGGAGTCCATGAGCTAGTGACGTATGGGATATACATTCCTACCAGGAGGGGCAAAGTTTCCCAAACCTCAAAATGCCTATAAATACACCCCTCACCACACCCACAATTCAGTTTTACAAACTTTGCCTCCCGTGGAGGTGGTGAAGTAAGTTTGTGCTAGATTCTTCGTTGATATGCGCTTCGCAGCAGGCTGGAGCCCGGTTTTCCTCTCAGAGTGCAGTGAATGTCAGAGGGATGTGAAGAGAGTATTGCCTATTTGAATACCATGGTCTCCTTCTACGGGATCTATTTCATAGGTTCTCTGTTATCGGTCGTAGAGATTTCTTCTCCTACCTCCCTTTTCAGATCGACGATATACTCTAATATACCATTACCTCTACTGATTCTCGTTTCAGTACTGGTTTGGCTATCTACTATATGTAGATGAGTGTCTTGGGGTAAGTCAGTCTTATTTTATTTGACACTCTAAAGCTATGGTTGGGCACTTTATTTTTAAAGTTCTAAATATATGTGGGCGTCATTTTTGTCGGCGTCACCGGATGTGGCGTCATACTTGGCGCCAAAAAATTATAGGCGTTGTACTTAGTGCCAATAATGTGGGCGTCATTTTTGGCGCCAAAAAATGTGGGCGTCATTCTTGTCTCCACCTTTTTTTCACATTATTTCAGTCTCATTTTTCATTGCTTCTGGTTGCTAGAGGCTTGTTCATTGGCATTTTTTCCCATTCCTGAAACTGTCATTTAAGGAATTTGATAATTTTGCTTTATATGTTGTTTTTTCTATTACATATTGCAAGATGTCTCAACTGGACCCTGGATCAGAATCTACTTCTGGAAAGACGCTGCCTGATGCTGGTTCTACCAAAGTGCATTTGTTGTAAACTTGTGGTAACTGTTCCTCCGGCTGTAGTTTGTCATGAATGTCATGATAAGCTTGCTAATGCAGATAGTATTTCCATTAGTAATAATCCATTACCTGTTGTTGTTCCTTCAACATCTAATGCTCAGGATGTTCCTGTTAATGTAAAAGAATTTGTTTCTAAATCTATTAGGAAGGCTCTGTCTGTTATTCCTCCTTCCAGTAAACGTAAAAGGTCTTTTAAAACTTCTCATATCTCAGATGAATTTTTAAGTGACCGTCATCATTCTGACTTGTCTGTTTCTGATGAGGATCTATCTGGTTCAGAAGATTCTATCTCAGATATTGACACTGATAAATCTTCATATTTATTTAAGATGGAATTTATTCGTTCTTTACTTAAAGAAGTGTTAATCGCATTAGCGATGGAGGAGTCTAGTCCTCTTGATACTAAATCTACTAAGCGTTTAAATTCGGTTTTCAAACCTCATATAGTTATTCCAGAAGTTTTTCCTGTCCCTGATGCTATTTCTGAAGTAATTTCTAGGGAATGGAATAATCTGGGTACTTCATTTACTCATTCTCAAATGTTTAAGAAACTGTACCCTGTGCCATCTGATAGATTAGAGTTTTGGGACAAAATCCCTAAGGTTGATGGGGCTATCTCTACTCTTGCTAAACGTACTACTATTCCTACGGCAGATAGTACTTCATTTAAGGATCCTTTAGATAGGAAACGTGAATCCTTTCTAAGGAGAGCTTATTTATGTTCAGGTAATCTTCTTAGACCTGCTATTTCTTTGGCTGATGTTGCTGCTGCCTCCACTTTCTGGTTGGAGGCTTTAGCGCAACAAGTGTCAGACCATAATACTCATAGCATTGTTAAACTTCTTCAACATGCTAATAACTTTATTTGTGATGCCATCTTTGATATCATTAGAATTGATGTCAGGTATATGTCTTTAGCTATTTTAGCTAGAAGAGCTTTATGGCTTAAAACTTGGAATGCAGATATGACTTCTAAGTCAACTTTGCTTTCTCTTTCTTTCCAAGGTAATACATTGTTTGGTTCTCAGTTGGATTCTATTATTTCAACTGTTACTGGAGGGAAAGGATCCTTTTTGCCTCAGGACAAAAAATCTAAAGGTAAATACAGGGCTGCTAATCGTTTTTGTTCCTTTCGTCAAAATAAGGAACAAAAGCCTGACCCTTCCCCCAAGGGAACGGTTTCCGTTTGGAAGCCTTCTCCAGTCTGGAATAAATCCAAGCCTTTTAGAAAGTCAAAGCCAGCTCCCAAGTCCACATGAAGGTGCGGCCCTCATTCCAGCACAGCTGGTAGGGGGCAGGTTACGATTTTTCAAAGATATTTGGATCATTTCGATTCACAGTCTTTGGATTCAGAACATTGTTTCACAAGGGTACAGAATAGGTTTCAAGGTAAGGCCACCTGCGAGAAGATTTTTTTCTCTCTCGCATTCCAATAAACCCAGTGAAGGCTCAGGCGTTTCTGAAATGTGTTTCAGATCTAGAGTTGGCTGGGGTAATTGTGCCAGTTCCAGTTCTGGAACGGGGTCTGGGGTTTTACTCAAATCTATTCATTGTACCAAAGAAGGAGAATTCCTTCAGACCAGTTCTGGATCTAAAAATATTGAATCGTTATGTAAGGATACCAACATTCAAAATGGTGACTATAAGGGCTATTCTGCCTTTTGTTCAGCAAGGGCATTATATGTCCACAATAGATTTACAGGATGCATACCTTCATATTCCAATTCATCCAGCTCATTATCAGTTTCTGAGATTCTCTTTTCTAGACAAACATTACCAGTTTGTGGCTCTTCCGTTTGGCCTAGCAACAGCTCCAAGGATCTTTTCAAAGGTTCTCGGTGCCCTACTCTCTGTAATCAGAGAACAGGGTATTGCGGTATTTCCTTATTTGGACGATATCTTGGTACTTGCTCAGTCTTCACATTCTGCAGAATCTCATACGAATCAACTTGTGTCGTTTCTTCAAAGACATGGTTGGAGGATCAATTTACCAAAGAGTTCCTTGATTCCTCAGACAAAGGTAACCTTTTTGGGTTTTCAAATAGATTCAGTGTCCATGACCTTGTCTCTAACAGAAAAGAGATATCTGAAATTGGTTTAAGCCTGTCGAAACCTTCAGTCTCAATCATTCCCTTCGGTAGCTTTGTGCATGGAAATTCTAGGTCTTATGACTGCTGCATCTGACGCGATCCCTTTTGCTCGTTTTCACATGCGACCTCTTCAGCTTTGTATGCTGAACCAGTGGTGTAGGGATTATACAAAGATATCACAATTAATATCCTTAAATCCCAATGTACAACACTCTCTGACGTGGTGGATAGATCACCATCGTTTAGTCCAAAGGGCTTCTTTTGTTCGTCCAACCTGGACTGTGATCTCAACAGATGCGAGTCTGACAGGTTGGGGTGCTGTATGGGGGTCTCTGACAGCGCAGGGGGTTTGGGAATCTCAGGAGGCGAGATTACCAATCAACATTTTGAAACTCTGTGCGATTTTCAGAGCTCTTCAGTTCTGGCCTCTTCTGAAGAGAGAATAGTTTATTTGTTTTCAGACAGACAATGTCACAACCGTGGCATATGTCAATCATCAAGGTGGGACTCACAGTCCTCATGCTATGAAAGAAGTATCTCGGATACTTCTATGGGCGGAATCCAGCTCCTGTCTAATCTCTGCGGTTCACATCCCAGGTGTAGACAATTGGGAAGCAGATTATCTCAGTCGTCAGACCTTACATCCGGGTGAATGGTCTCTTCACCCAGAGGTATTTCTTCAGATTGTTCAAATCTGGGGACTTCCAGAAATAGATCTGATGGCCTCTCATCTTAACAAGAAACTTCCCAGGTATCTGTCCAGATCCAGAGATCCTCAGGCGGAGGCAGTGGACGCGTTGTCGCTTCCTTGGAATTATCATCCTGCCTATATCTTTCCGCCTCTAGTTCTTCTTCCAAAAGTGATTTCCAAAATTCTAATGGAACGTTCGTTTGTACTGCTGGTGGCTCCAGCATGGCCTCACAGGTTTTGGTATGCGGATCTCATTCGGATGGCCAGTTGCCAACCTTGGACTCTTCCGTTAAGACCAGACCTTCTATCTCAAGGCCCTTTTTTCCATCAGGATCTCAAATCATTAAATATGAAGGTATGGAAATTAAACGCTTGATTCTTAGTCATAGAGGTTTCTCTGACTCAGTGATTAATACTATGTTACAGGCTCGTAAATCTGTGTCTAGGAAGATTTATTATCGAGTCTGGAAGACTTACATTTCTTGGTGTTCTTCTCATAAATTTTCCTGGCATTCTTTTAGAATTCCTAGAATTTTACAGTTTCTTCAGGATGGTTTGGATAAAGGTTTGTCTGCAAGTTCCTTGAAAGGACAAATCTCTGCTCTTTCTGTTCTTTTTCACAGAAAGATTGCTAATCTTCCTGATATTCATTGTTTCTCCAACATAGGTGTGTCCGGTCCACGGCGTCATCCTTACTTGTGGGATATTCTCTTCCCCAACAGGAAATGGCAAAGAGCCCAGCAAAGCTGGTCACATGATCCCTCCTAGGCTCCGCCTACCCCAGTCATTCTCTTTGCCGTTGTACAGGCAACATCTCCACGGAGATGGCTTAGAGTTTTTTAGTGTTTAACTGTAGTTTTTATTATTCAATCAAGAGTTTGTTATTTTAAAATAGTGCTGGTATGTACTATTTACTCAGAAACAGAAAAGAGATGAAGATTTCTGTTTGTATGAGGAAAATGATTTTAGCACCGTAACTAAAATCCATGGCTGTTCCACACAGGACTGTTGAGAGCAATTAACTTCAGTTGGGGGAACAGTGTGCAGTCTCTTGCTGCTTGAGGTATGACACATTCTAACAAGACGATGTAATGCTGGAAGCTGTCATTTTTCCCTATGGGATCCGGTAAGCCATGTTTATTACAATGGTAAATAAGGGCTTCATAAGGGCTTATTAAGATTGTAGACTTTTCTGGGCTAAATCGATTCATTTTAAAGCATATTTAGCCTTGAGGAATCATTTTATCTGGGTATATTGATATTATAATATCGGCAGGCACTGTATTAGACACCTTATTTCTCTGGGGCTTTCCCAAAGCATAAGCAGAGCCTCATTTTCGTGCCGGTGTGGCGCACTTGTTTTTGAGAGGCATGGCATGCAGTCGCATGTGAGAGGAGCTCTGATACTTAGAAAAGGCTTTCTGAAGGCGTCATTTGGTATCGTATTCCCCTTTGGGTTTGGTTGGGTCTCAGCAAAGCAGATACCAGGGACTGTAAAGGGGTTAAAGTGTTAAAACGGCTCCGGTTCCGTTATTTTAAGGGTTAAAGCTTCCAAATTTGGTGTGCAATACTTTTAAGGCTTTAAGACACTGTGGTGAAAATTTGGTGAATTTTGTACAATTCCTTCATGTTTTTTCGCAATTGCAGTAATAAAGTGTGTTCAGTTTAAAATTTAAAGTGACAGTAACGGTTTTATTTTAAAACGTTTTTTGTACTTTATTATCAAGTTTATGCCTGTTTAACATGTCTGAACTACCAGATAGACTGTGTTCTGAATGTGGGGAAGCCAGAATTCCTGTTCATTTAAATAAATGTGATTTATGTGATAATGATAATGATGCCCAAGATGATTCCTCAAGTGAGGGGAGTAAGCATGGTACTGCATCATTCCCTCCTTCGTCTACACGAGTCTTGCCCACTCAGGAGGCCCCTAGTACATCTAGCGCGCCAATACTCCTTACTATGCAACAATTAACGGCTGTAATGGATAATTCTGTCAAAAACATTTTAGCCAAAATGAACCCTTGTCAGCGTAAGCGTGGCTGCTCTGTTTTAGTTACTGAAGAGCATGACGACGCTGATATTAATATCTCTGAAGGGCCCCTAACCCAATCTGAGGGGGCCAGGGAGGTTTTGTCTGAGGGAGAAATTACTGATTCAGGGAACATTTCTCAACAGGCTGAACCTGATGTAATTGCATTTAAATTTAAGTTGGAACATCTCCGCATTCTGCTTAAGGAGGTATTATCCACTCTGGATGATTGTGAAAAGTTGGTCATCCCAGAGAAACTATGTAAAATGGACAAGTTCCTAGAGGTGCCGGAGCTCCCAGAAGCTTTTCCTATACCCAAGCGGGTGGCGGACATTGTTAATAAAGAATGGGAAAGGCCCGGTATTCCTTTCGTCCCTCCCCCCATATTTAAAAAATTGTTTCCTATGGTCGACCCCAGAAAGGACTTATGGCAGACAGTCCCCAAGGTCGAGGGAGCGGTTTCTACTTTAAACAAACGCACCACTATACCCATAGAGGATAGTTGTGCTTTCAAAGATCCTATGGATAAAAAATTAGAAGGTTTGCTTAAAAAGATGTTTGTTCAGCAGGGTTACCTTCTACAACCAATTTCATGCATTGTCCCTGTCACTACAGCCGCATGTTTCTGGTTTGATGAGCTGATAAAGGCGCTCGATAGTGATTCTCCTCCTTATGAGGAGATTATGGACAGAATCAATGCTCTCAAATTGGCTAATTCTTTCACCCTAGACGCCACTTTGCAATTGGCTAGGTTAGCGGCTAAGAATTCTGGGTTTGCTATTGTGGCGCGCAGAGCGCTTTGGTTGAAATCTTGGTCGGCTGATGCGTCTTCCAAGAACAAGCTACTAAACATTCCTTTCAAGGGGAAAACGCTGTTTGGCCCTGACTTGAAAGAGATTATCTCGGATATCACTGGGGGTAAGGGCCACGCCCTTCCTCAGGATCGGCCTTTCAAGGCGAAAAATAGACCTAATTTTCGTCCCGATCCGGGACCGGATCTGGTGGGGGGCAGACTCTCTCTCTTCGCTCAGGCTTGGGCAAGAGATGTTCTGGATCCTTGGGCGCTAGAAATAGTCTCCCAGGGTTATCTCCTGGAATTCAAGGGACTTCCCCCAAGGGGGAGGTTCCACAGGTCTCAGTTGTCTTCAGACCACATAAAAAGACAGGCGTTCTTACATTGTGTAGAAGACCTGTTAAAAATGGGAGTGATTCATCCTGTTCCAATAAGAGAACAAGGGATGGGGTTCTACTCCAATCTGTTCATAGTTCCCAAAAAAGAGGGAACGTTCAGACCAATCTTAGATCTCAAGATCTTAAACAAGTTTCTCAAGGTTCCATCTTTCAAGATGGAAACCATTCGAACTATTCTTCCTTCCAACCAGGAGGGTCAATTCATGACCACGGTGGATTTAAAGGATGCGTATCTACATATTCCTATCCACAAGGAACATCATCGGTTCCTAAGGTTTGCATTCCTGGACAAACATTACCAGTTCGTGGCGCTTCCTTTCGGATTAGCCACTGCTCCAAGGATTTTCACAAAGGTACTAGGGTCCCTTCTAGCGGTGCTAAGACCAAGGGGCATTGCAGTAGTACCTTACCTGGACGACATTCTGATTCAAGCGTCGTCCCTTCCTCAAGCAAAGGCTCACACGGACATTGTCCTGGCCTTTCTCAGATCTCACGGCTGGAAAGTGAACGTGGAAAAGAGTTCTCTATCCCCGTCAACAAGGGTTCCCTTCTTGGGAACAATTATAGACTCCTTAGAAATGAGGATCTTTCTAACAGAGGCCAGAAAAACAAAACTTCTAGACTCTTGTCGGATACTTCATTCCGTTCCTCTTCCTTCCATAGCTCAGTGCATGGAAGTGATCGGGTTGATGGTAGCGGCGATGGACATAGTTCCTTTTGCGCGCATTCATCTAAGACCATTACAACTGTGCATGCTCAGTCAGTGGAATGGGGACTATACAGACTTGTCTCCGAAGATACAAGTAAATCAGAGGACCAGAGACTCACTCCGTTGGTGGTTGTCCCTGGACAATCTGTCTCAAGGGATGACGTTCCGCAGACCAGAGTGGGTCATTGTCACGACCGACGCCAGTCTGATGGGCTGGGGCGCGGTCTGGGGATCCCTGAAAGCTCAGGGTCTTTGGTCTCGGGAAGAATCTCTTCTACCGATAAATATTCTGGAACTGAGAGCGATATTCAATGCTCTCAAGGCCTGGCCTCGGCTAGCGAGGATCAAGTTCATACGGTTTCAATCGGACAACATGACAACTGTTGCGTACATCAACCATCAGGGGGGAACAAGGAGTTCCCTAGCGATGGAAGAAGTGACCAAAATCATTCTATGGGCGGAGTCTCACTCCTGCCACCTGTCTGCTATCCACATCCCAGGAGTGGAAAATTGGGAAGCGGATTTTCTGAGTCGTCAGACATTGCATCCGGGGGAGTGGGAACTCCATCCGGAAATCTTTGCCCAAGTCACTCACCTGTGGGGCATTCCAGACATGGATCTGATGGCCTCTCGACAGAACTTCAAAGTTCCTTGCTACGGGGCCAGATCCAGGGATCCCAAGGCGGCTCTAGTGGATGCACTAGTAGCACCTTGGACCTTCAAACTAGCTTATGTGTTCCCGCCATTTCCTCTCATCCCCAGGCTGGTAGCCAGGATCAATCAGGAGAGGGCGTCGGTGATCTTGATAGCTCCTGCGTGGCCACGCAGGACTTGGTATGCAGATCTGGTGAATATGTCATCGGCTCCACCTTGGAAGCTACCTTTGAGACGAGACCTTCTTGTTCAGGGTCCGTTCGAACATCCGAATCTGGTTTCACTCCAGCTGACTGCTTGGAGATTGAACGCTTGATTTTATCGAAGCGAGGATTCTCAGATTCTGTTATCAATACTCTTGTTCAGGCCAGAAAGCCTGTAACTAGAAAGATTTACCACAAAATTTGGAAAAAATATATCTGTTGGTGTGAATCTAAAGGATTCCCTTGGGACAAGGTTAAGATTCCTAGGATTCTATCCTTCCTTCAAGAAGGATTGGAAAAAGGATTATCTGCAAGTTCCCTGAAGGGACAGATTTCTGCCTTGTCGGTTTTACTTCACAAAAAGCTGGCAGCTGTGCCAGATGTTCAAGCCTTTGTTCAGGCTCTGGTTAGAATCAAGCCGGTTTACAAACCTTTGACTCCTCCTTGGAGTCTCAATTTAGTTCTTTCAATTCTTCAGGGGGTTCCGTTTGAACCCTTACATTCCGTTGATATTAAGTTATTATCTTGGAAAGTTTTGTTTTTAGTTGCGATTTCTTCTGCTAGAAGAGTCTCAGAATTATCTGCTCTGCAGTGTTCTCCTCCTTATCTGGTGTTCCATGCAGATAAGGTGGTTTTACGTACTAAACCTGGTTTTCTTCCGAAAGTTGTTTCTAACAAAAACATTAACCAGGAGATTATCGTACCTTCTCTGTGTCCGAAACCAGTTTCAAAGAAGGAACGTTTGTTGCACAATTTGGATGTTGTTCGCGCTCTAAAATTCTATTTAGATGCTACAAAGGATTTTAGACAAACATCTTCCTTGTTTGTTGTTTATTCAGGTAAAAGGAGAGGTCAAAAAGCAACTTCTACCTCTATCTCTTTTTGGATTAAAAGCATCATCAGATTGGCTTACGAGACTGCCGGACGGCAGCCTCCCGAAAGAATCACAGCTCATTCCACTAGGGCTGTGGCTTCCACATGGGCCTTCAAGAACGAGGCTTCTGTTGATCAGATATGTAGGGCAGCGACTTGGTCTTCACTGCACACTTTTACCAAATTTTACAAGTTTGATACTTTTGCTTCTTCTGAGGCTATTTTTGGGAGAAAGGTTTTGCAAGCCGTGGTGCCTTCCATTTAGGTGACCTGATTTGCTCCCTCCCTTCATCCGTGTCCTAAAGCTTTGGTATTGGTTCCCACAAGTAAGGATGACGCCGTGGACCGGACACACCTATGTTGGAGAAAACAGAATTTATGTTTACCTGATAAATTTCTTTCTCCAACGGTGTGTCCGGTCCACGGCCCGCCCTGGTTTTTTAATCAGGTCTGATAATTTATTTTCTTTAACTACAGTCACCACGGTACCATATGGTTTCTCCTATGCAAATATTCCTCCTTAACGTCGGTCGAATGACTGGGGTAGGCGGAGCCTAGGAGGGATCATGTGACCAGCTTTGCTGGGCTCTTTGCCATTTCCTGTTGGGGAAGAGAATATCCCACAAGTAAGGATGACGCCGTGGACCGGACACACCGTTGGAGAAAGAAATTTATCAGGTAAACATAAATTCTGTTTTTGTACAGGCTTTGGTTCGTATCAAACCTGTTATTAAGTCAATTTCTCTTCCTTGGAGTCTTAATTTGGTTCTCAGGGCTTTACAAGCTCCTCCATTTGAACCTATGCATTCTCTGGATATTAAATTACTTTATTGGAAAGTTATGTTCCTTTTGGCCATCTCTTCTGCTAGAAGAGTTTCTGAATTATCTGCTCTTTCTTGTGAGTCTCCTTTTCTGATTTTTCATCAGGATAAGGCGGTGTTGCGGACTTCATTTAAATTTTTGCCTAAGGTTGTGAATTCTAACAACATTAGTAGAGAAATTGTTGTCCCTTCATTGTGCCCTAATCCTAAGAATTCAAAGGAGAGATCTTTACATTCTTTGGATGTAGTAAGAGCTTTAAAATATTATGTTGAAGCTACTAAGGATTTTAGAAAGACTTCTAGTCTATTTGTTATCTTTTCTGGTTCCAGGAAAGGTCAGAAGGCCTCCGCCATTTCTTTGGCGTCTTTGATTCATCATGCTTATGTGGAGTCGGGTAAATCCCCGCCTCAAAGGATTGCAGCTCATTCTACTAGGTCAGTTTCTACTTCCTGGGCGTTTAGGAATGAAGCTTCTGTTGATCAGATTTGCAAAGCAGCAACTTGGTCTTCTTTGCATACTTTTACTAAATTCTACCATTTTGATGTCTTTTCTTCTTCTGAAGCAGTTTTTGGTAGAAAAGTACTTCAGGCAGCTGTTTCAGTTTGATTCTTCTGCTTATATTTTCATTTTTTTTCGTTATTAAGATTAAAACTTTTGTTTTGGGTTGTGGATTATTTTTCAGCGGAATTGGCTGTCTTTATTTTATCCCTCCCTCTCTAGTGACTCTTGCGTGGAAGTTCCACATCTTGGGTATTTATTATCCCATACGTCACTAGCTCATGGACTCTTGCTAATTACATGAAAGAAAACATAACTTATGTAAGAACTTACCTGATAAATTCATTTCTTTCATATTAGCAAGAGTCCATGAGGCCCACCCTTTTTGTAGTGGTTATGATTTTTTTGTATAAAGCACAATTATTCCAATTCCTTATTTTTTGATGCTTTCGCTCCTTTCTTATCACCGCACTTCTTGGCTATTCGTTAAACTGAATTGTGGGTGTGGTGAGGGGTGTATTTATAGGCATTTTGAGGTTTGGGAAACTTTGCCCCTCCTGGTAGGAATGTATATCCCATACGTCACTAGCTCATGGACTCTTGCTAATATGAAAGAAATGAATTTATCAGGTAAGTTCTTACATAAATTATGTTTTTAGTCAGATCTGATAATGCTTTAGATCTTTTGCCCGGAGAATTGAATCCTTTTACATTTTGGGTGATTATACAATTTTTTTTTACCTTTTTGGGTGTCCATGAGAATACATTTTTCAGAATCAGTCTATGTTTTGCCTGTCTATAAAAGATTAGTGTCATGTAATAGAGTGCATTGTCCACTGTAACAATGGTAAACAATATAATTAACATCAACATAACTAAAATAACAAATACAGAACCTGGTGAAGTTGCGAGACACAATGCACGGCCACACCTTAATGGCTGTTCATCCGCACACTGCATCGCTTATTCTGAAGTAATTATTATGGGAAATTAAGTGGCCTTTATAGATATTTTTTGGACCCCCTATATATGGTTTTCCTCCCCTATCTCTCCTATGTCTCTTCTCCCAGGATGTTTTTTCCCCCCTAGTGCTGGTGATATGTATGGGTTACTTACTCTAGGAGTGTATTAGTGGTAATATACCACCGACTTAGCGAGGAAAGGATAAAGATTAACAAATAATATGTATAGATGGCTAAACTCACATAGGGGATATGTCCATCATATTTTAGCCTTTAAGGCATACTATTTCCCACCTATCAACACGTGGGCTATTAAAGTGCAGTTTAAGAAAGTAAACATTTCAGCTGGAGGAAAGATAACAACGGTTAATGAACTAAGAACTTAGCATAACATCTATTAGGTTACCTGCCAGGTAAGGATACGTTTTTGTTTTCAATCATTAGAACTGATCAACTTACTATTCCCTGTTCAGTCACTTTTCCACAGAAGCGGAATGTGTTTATCCATGTGTTCCAAGTATAGAACATTGGGTATGCATAGAGTTCCGTTATGTCCCTGAATTTCTTGAGTAGTAGATGTTAAATTTTGCCTTTTTATGTGCGCCGGGAAGCCATTCTTGGAATCTTCGGATCCGGACAGAGACCTTGGGGTTGCCTAGGTCTTGATGTTGAAGGAGCAACTTTCCAGTTCTCAGTAGTTGTCTTCGGTCTCTGAGTAGGCTGTTCCACATTGCTAGTAGTGAGGGCATCTCAGGAGTCTCCAGATTCAGCGCTTTGCATAAATGTGAGACTTCAGATAAATCTTTACAAAAGAGTCTCTTATCTTCAGGAATAATCATTATTTGTGTGGGGAAACCCCAAGGATATGGAATTCTTTTGTTCCTGAGGAGGGTCCTAGTCACAAGGTCTGAGTAGAATTGCAGGACGGTACCTCTAAAACGGATGGGCTGACTTTTCCTTGACAAACCCGTAAGTTCATCCTTTTCTCTAAAGTTCTTGAATTTTATGATTGTCACGTGGGGGTGCTGATTCTGCTGGTTTGGGGCGTAGGGCTCTGTGTGCTCTGTCCCACTGTATATCGGCAGCATTTGATTGGCCCCTCAAATGAGAAAACCGTGCCGGGAAATATGTGGGAAGATCCTTGGGCAGTACTGACTCTGGCACTCCCCTAATACGTATGTTTTTTCTATTAAATCTGTACCGTCTTCTAGCGCTTCTACTCTGAAGCCTAAAGTATGCACATCCTGCCTCAGTTCTGCCAGTTCCTCCCTGACACATGTACGCACAATATTTGCTATATCCTCCTTTGAGGGTAGTGATGCCAGTATATTTGCTGGTACTTGTAAAGCTTCTTGAATGTTACGTTGGATAGTGGGTGATAAGTTTGGTTGCTCAGTAGAAGGACTACTGGATAGTGAAATAGTTGGTCTGTCGCCATAAAGTATGAGGTTACCGTATGGCCTTTACTAAGTTGAGGTTTGCTGGATTTATCCAGCTTTTGTGATCTCTTAGAGGCCATAAATGAGGTATTGGGTAGACACTGAGATGAGTTGGATTGTGTTTCCAATATTTAAGAGGGCCTACTTTGTGTCACAGTGTCTCTCATTTAAGGGTATATTTTCTTATCTGGCCTGTTCTACAGTCCAATAGCTTAGGCCTGCTGAGTTCTTTATTGTGGTTAGTGGGTATTAGGAAACTTTATGTAGTGTTTCCCTGGCGCTATTAATAATCCCTTTTTATATGGATTGCCCCCTTTAACCGACTTACGTTCCTGGATGTGTGTTCTGCCGTGAAGAACAAGGGATGTGCGCACTGATGTGGCAGGCTCAGCTAGGCCCACGCCCGGGATTAGATTTCTGTGCCCCTTCCAAAGCCTCCCAAGGCTACCTGCAGCTTTGTGAAGATATTGGCAGATTAGCGGTTTATCTCCTTTATCCGTTTACTGTGGATCGATGTAGCTCTGCAGTGTTTACAGAGCCTTTGAAGTTCCGTGGTCCGGGAGCAGGCTTTGCAGCCTTCTGCTTATAGGGAGTTTAGGTGGTTGTATTCGTCTGAGCTCCTCCAGCCTTAGTTTCCCTCAATGCTGACAGGTTAGCAAACTCCACAGTTGCGAATATAACTGCCGATTTGACGTTGAAACATCTTTTTTTTTTTTTTTATATATATAATTGTGGCCACTTGTGCGGAGTGCTGGAATTACGTGGCCATCTTAGCCCCTGCCAGCTCCTCCCCCTATTGACTTCTTTTTATCAATTGTCAAAATTAGTTTTATATTTATAAGCAACTATGTGATGTAATATTTTTTATAAATAGATGAAGAGAGGTGTATATACTACCAAGGATAATTATTGAAACTTGTTACCACGGTGCAGTCCTCAAAAAAAGCTTAAATTAACAAAGACAGAGAGAAAGGGCCGAAGGATATACAATACTATCCTTTGAAAGAGAGGATTAACAGCACTCGTGTAAATTATCAAATTGTTTTTATTTTACCATATCCTCAGAAATATGCCGAAACTATGAGCATATATTTATTAGAAATATATACCTCTTAAAAAATAGGGGCACACTATTTTACCGGTCTGTTACAATATACATCCGTCATCAACACACCAGGAGTTAACATAGCTCCCATAATAGACACATTGCAAGCATATCAGGCCAGCTGACCTAAAAAGGTCCAAGTATAGAGGCAAAAATTAGCACACCACAACTGTTGTCCCAGAAACACAGTCGCAGATCGTGTATGACTGCAGCATTCAGCTGCACTTAAGTTCTCAGTTACTCATGTATACTTCATGCTGCTTTCAAGGATCTCTAACATGGAAACTTTGATTACTGTGTAATAATAACAAGTCGAGGTACCGTGACGTCACAGTGTGGGATGGGCCAGCCCCAGTTTTGTTCAGCAGTGATATAATCGTGTTGCCGATGGCATCCTATAGGTGATTCCAGACGCCTCCCGGGTACTGATAGGACCACACTTGGTTAGCAAATGTCTTCATCCCTTGGACTCTCGATACAGACATAGACAGCAAATAGCCAAGTAGCAGACCATCTCCGCTAAGTGGATAATATTGCAAATGTCTCTTAGGTGTCGGATGTTTCGATCTACTCCATCAGTCTTACGCCACCATTCAGGCTTACTGGCTTGTAGTAGGTTTATGATGGGAGAATGTAGCAAAGATCTTCTGGTCTCATATATGGAACTTATCCTTTCTAGAGCCGCATCAAACTCTCTCTTATTGCGTGCATCTACGGGCCATACACCAGCACCGCAGATATCCCATTTCTCATACCAGATCTTAGACAGAATTCTCCTTTTATTTCTTTACGGTAAAGCAGTAATGTCCCAATTACCAACACTGGTACAGCTTAATCAGTTAAGGTATAAAAGTGCACAGAAAGGTCTGCTGGCCTGATATGCTTGCAATGTGTCTACTATGGGTGCTATGTTAACTCCTGATGTGTATTGTAACATAACGGTAAAATAGTGTGCCACTATTTTAACAAGTATATATGTCTAATATATATGCTCACCGTTTTGGCATATTTCTGAGGTTATGTTAAAATAAAAACAATTTGATAATTTACACGAGTGCTGTTAGTCCTCTCTTTCAAAGGATAGTATTGTATATCCTTTGGCTCTTTCTTCTCTGTCTGTTAATTTAAACTATGATGTATTGGATGATGGTTTCTAAACATTTACCTTTATATTTATCTTTGTTTTTTTAACTTGACATTTTTTTGTTTTATGTTTATATACTGTCAAGCAGATATAGACAATGTCCAAGTCCATAGTGCATTATTAAATCATTGTTCTGTTGTCGTTATGAAAGAGCAATATTTAAACATTGTTGACATTTTTTTTTCAGCTTGAAGTATGAACTATTTCAATTTTAACCTGTAACAGTATTGTACTTCCTACTAATGGTCACTGAGCTGGATGCATAGATTCTTTTTTTCTTATGCTGCCAAGGGGTCCTTATGTTCAGGCGAAATTCCTTTTACAGCCGATCACAAGTTTTGTGTTCTTGCATAAAAAAAAAAAAAAATTGTCAATGTCTTTATAAATTTGTTGTGCGTGTATATAATATAATATATTTAATACATTTTGTATTTATATATTTTTTTTTAATTTTAGGTCGCCCACCAGGTCCTGAAATGGAGTATTGCACGGACAGAGAGTCTTATTCTCTAGCAGCTGGACTTGCATTGGGCATGGTTTGCCTTGGGGTAAATTATAGGCTCAAAATCATCTTATACTGTAATTCTATAGGAATATTTCAGAATATGTGCTATAAAAAGAACAATAGACTCCACCAATAAATATATTATAAGCAATTTGCCGCTAGTATTGTATGTGTATATATAAAAGTACTTCTTAGCCCCATGATAGTGATCCCTGTGAACTGCCATTTCAGGAAACGTAAGATATAAAGATTGTTATATTATTAGCATTTATTTGTATAGCTCCGTCAAATTCTGTAGCGCTGGGTACAATGATAGGGGTATACAATGACAAGGATTTGTGATAAAATACAAAACATAACAAAACTAAACAAATCTAGTACAGGAGGAAGAGGGCCCTGCTGAGGAAAGCTCACAGTCTACAGGTTTAGGGTGCAGAGACATAAGGTTGGGGTAGATTGTCACTTCGGTTGTAGTTGCAGCAGTGAGTCGGGCAGTTCATGTATTAGTTTGGTTCAGAGGAGGGATGGAGGAGAGATGGTAAGCCTCTCTGAATAGGTGGGTTTTCAAGCAGCATCTGAAGCTATACAAGGTTGGAGACAGTCTTATGGACCGTGGTACGGAGTTCCAGAGGACAGGAGCAGCATGTACGGAGTCTTGGAGGCGGGAGTGGGACGTAGAGATAACTGGAGTGGAGAGACGTAGGTCAGAGGTTGATCGAAGATGACGGGATGGGTAATATTTCACGATAAGAGAGGAAATATAGTTGGGAGTTACACTGTTGAGTGCTTTATAAGTTAGGGTTAATACTTTAAATTCTATTCTGGAGTGTATGGGGAGCCAGTGTAGAGACTGGCAGAGAGGAGCAACTGATGTAGATCGGTGACTTAAGTGGATGAGTCTAGCAGAAGCATTCTTAATAGATTGGAGGGAGGAGAGGCAGTGTTTTGGAAGGCCATTTAGGAGTAGATTGCAATAATCAATGCGTGACAAAATGAGGGGATGAATTATTATAATAATAAGCGTTTTGCTTTAGCTGATAACAGGTCATTTATTACTTTAGCAAGAGCAGTTTCTGTTGAGTGTTTAGGGCGGAAACCAGATTGTAGTGGATCAAGTAAGGAGTTAGTTGTGAGAAATAGAGTTAGCCAATTATAGACCAGTCATGCCAATAATTTTGAAGCAAAGGGAGATAAGGAGATTGGTAGATAGTTAGAAGGCGTGGAGGGGTTAAGCGAGGGCTTTTTCTGAAACGGGAAGAGTCCACAGCTGCAGTCATTACTTTTGGGAATTCAGAACCTGGCCACCAGGAGGAGGCAAAGACACCCCAGCCAAAGGCTTAAATACCTCCCCCATTTCCCTCATCACCCAGTCATTATTTGCCTTTCATCACAGGAGGTTGGCAGAGAAGTGTCAGAGATTTTTATATATTCTCTTATGGAGGGTAGTACTCTTCAAAATAGTACTGGAGTTTTAAGTAATCCTGTCAGCCTCTCAGTGAGAGCATGGATGAAGGTTAGAGTTCGGAGATGCAGAGAGAGTCTTTCTGCAAAACCATCCCGACTCATGTTAACAGCTCCTTAGCAATCAGCGTTGATGAGTTTTGCTGCCTGCTATCTTCTCTCAAATCCATTTCAGAAGCGAGGCTACTATCTGTCACACTTGAAATGCCGTGTTCCTGTTCCACGGCGTTGATTCCGGTAAGATTGTTTCATTTTACTTAGATGTGAAAAGTAATGTAAACGAATAGTCAGGGTATCAGTGGGACTCCTTTATCTTTATAAGGAATCAAGGGTTAATATCTCTTGAGGGGGGGTTATTAAACAGGGGTGACTTTAATCATATTTTTATGTGATTCTGTCTGCTAATGTGTAGTGTTTCTTGGGCTCGTGGCTAGATCGGAACATAACAGCCTTTTCTCTTGTAAGATGTATCGAGTCCACAGATTCATCCTTACTTGTGGGATATTCTCCTTCCCTACAGGAAGTGGCAGAGAGAGCACCCACAGCATAGCTGTCTATATAGCTCCCCCCTTAGCTCCACCCCCAGTCTTTCTCTCTGCCTGCTTAACTGCTAGGAAGGGCAAAGAGCTATGTGGTGACTAAAATGTTACTTTTTTACTTCTCAAGCAAAAGTTTATTATTTTAAATGGTACCGGTGTGTACTATTTACTCTCTGGCAGAAAAGGGATGAAGATTTCTGCAAGAAGGATGATGATCTTAGCACTTTGTAACTAAGATCCACTGCTGTTCTCACAAGGCCTGAAGAGCATTGGAAAACTTCAGTTGGGAGAACAGTTTGCAGGCTAAGCTGCATATGAGGTATGTTCAGTCTATATTTTTCTAGACAGACTATGTTAAATCTAGAAAAGGCTGGCAATATCCCCATGAGGGAAGGCTAAGCTGTATTCAGATACTTTAATAGGAATTTCAGCTTGCTTGAAGGGCTCATTAGTTACTGGTGACACTGTTAGGAAAAAACGTTTTGTTTTTCGATGCATTTATAACGTTTTTTGAAGGGACTAAAGGGGTCATTGTGGCTTGGTTTTGAGTTTTGTAACTCACATGGTTAATTAAGAGACACTCTGGTGTTTCTCTGATAGGCCTCAAAACATCGAGTGAGGTGGGAGGGGCCTATTTTCGCGCCTCAGTTGCGCAGTTTCCTTTCCTCTGAGACATATCACTGCTTCTCCTGTTGTTTCTGCTGTGTTTGAGGGTTGTTAAAGAAGTTTTTCCCCCCACAAATCGTTCTGAAGGGCAGGTAAGAGCAACAGCAGAGCTGTGGCATGGTGCTGAATGTCTTTTTTACTGGGTTTAACATTTTTTCAATCCGTTTTTGCCATTAAAGGGTTAATTGTTTATTTGCATAGCTGTGCAAAGTTACTAAGTTGGCTAATTCTTTTATTACAGATTCTGCTTTTCAACTGGCTAAATTAGCGGCAAATAATTCAGGTTTTGCCATTTTAGCACGCAGGGCGTTATGGCTTAAGTCCTGGTCTGCTGATGTATCATCCAAATCTAAACTTTTGAACATCCCTTTAAAAGGAAAGACCCTATTCGGGCCTGAACTGAAAGAGATTATTTCAGACATCACTGGAGGGAAAGGTCATGCCCTTCCTCAGGATAGATCTAATAAGATGAAGATCAAACAAAATAATTTTCGTTCCTTTCGGAACTTCAAGAGTGGTTCCGTTTCGGCTTCCTCTGCTGCAAAGCAAGAGGGGAATTTTGCCCAATCCAAGTCAATCTGGAGACCTAACCAGGCTTGGATCAAGGGTAAACAGGCCAAGAAGCCTGCAGCTGCCTCTAAGACAGCATGAAGGGGTAGCCCCCGATCCGGGATCTAGTAGGGGGCAGACTCTCTTTCTTCGCTCAGGCTTGGGCAAGAGATGTTCACAATCCCTGGGCTTTAGAAATTGTGTCCCAGGGATATCTTCTGGAATTCAAAGACTCCCTTCCACGGGGGAGATTTCATATTTCTCGATTGTCTGTAAACCAGACAAAGAGAGAGGCGTTCTTACGCTTTGTAGAAGATCTGCTCACCATGGGGGTGATCCGCCCAGTCCCAAAAGAGGAACAGGGACTAGGGTTCTACTCAAACCTGTTTGTGGTTCCCAAAAAAGAGGGAACTTTCAGACCAATCTTGGATCTCAAAATTCTAAACAAGTTTTTCAGGGTTCCATCATTCAAGATGGAGACCATTCAAACTATTCTGCCTCTGATCCAGGAAGGTCAATATATGACTACCGTGGACTTAAAGGATGCGTATCTACACATCCCTATTCACAGAAATCATCATCAATTTCTCAGATTTGTCTTTCTAAACAGGCATTACCAGTTTGTGGCTCTTCCCTTCGGGTTAGCCACGGCTGCAAGAATTTTCACAAAGGTGCTAGGGTCCCTTCTGGCGGTTCTACGACCTCGGGGCATAGCAGTGGCGCCTTATCTAGACGACATCTTAATTCAGGCGTCGACTTTTCAGCTAGCCAAGTCTCACACGGACATTGTGTTGGCTTTTCTGAGATCTCACGGGTGGAAGGTGAACATAAAAAAGAGTTCTCTCTTCCCTCTCACAAGAGTTTCCTTTCTGGGGACTCTGATAGATTCGGTAGAAATGAAAATATTTCTGACGGAAGTCAGAAAATCAAAACTCTTAACCACTTGCCGAACTCTTCATTCCATTCCTCGGCCATCTGTGGCTCAGTGTATGGAGGTAATCGGACTCATGGTAGCGGCAATGGACATAGTTCCTTTCTCCAACATTGGTGTGTCCGGTCCACGGCGTCATCCATTACTTGTGGGAATATTCTCTTCCCCAACAGGAAATGGCAAAGAGCACAGCAAAAGCTGTCCATATAGCCCCTCCTCAGGCTCCGCCCCCCAGTCATTCTCTTTGCCGCTCTGAACAAGTAGCATCTCCACGGAGATGGTGAAGAGTATGTGGTGTTTAGTTGTAGTTTTTTATTCTTCTATCAAAAGTTTGTTATTTTAAAATAGTACTGGTATGTACTATTTACTCTGAAACAGAAAGAGATGAAGAGTTCTGTTTAAAAGAGGAGTATGGGGAGCCTGGAGCCGTTAGGAGATGGCTGCTTAGAGTTGGAGCTCTGTGCAGTACTATGGCATAGGACGATATGCTGAAGTGATAAGCATAAAAGTTTTGCCTCATTTTGTGGGGAAAGGAAGTGCACACTCCCGAAATTGGCTGGGACTGCTGTTGGGAGCCATAAACCTGTCTGCTAGCGGTGGAGCACAGGAGCAGATAGATGCCGAGCGCCATTTTGGTTGCGTGTTAATGCAACACCGGAGCAACTCTCTAAGAGACTTAGCTGCTGGGGATGATACCAGGAATAAGCACATACCCTTCAAACGACTCCTAAGACTAGCAGCTACACCGGACATTTAGCGACTCTAAAGGCGGACAGCAAGGCTACAAAAAAAGACCCGGTAAGGAGCGGGCTGACACAGAGGGCCTGGAGGCGCATAAACTAGTGGCGGTAAGAAGGGTGTTTGAAAATGACACGCTAGTCAGAGCTGATCTGAGAGACTGAAAGTTGAGCTGGGCGATATGTTTGGGGCTACAATTCAAAGTCCACATTATGTTTTCATGAGCCCATATTAACCCCTGAAGGGGATGGAAGTTATTAGCGCAAATATAATGCATATAAATACAGAGCATATGTAACGGCCATTTTCTAATAATGCTGGGACCCAGACTAAAGAATCCTGCACTTCACAGCCACAGCTACTAAAAGGGACACACACCACTGAAAGCACTCCTTACACAGCCATTATCAGACATCTAGCAAGGTGACAAGGACACCTACATGCTGACAAGGGGTCTAAATCTATCCTGCCATCTATCTTATAAGCCTGAGATATGCTATTAGAGAGGAATAAAGACTTTGATTTCATTATCAGAGAGCGCTGACGACATATATAATGCTGATAGAGATAAGTGTGGAGGAGCATCAAAAAGCTGGAATATACTTAGAAACCTACAGCATTTTTTCTCTATCACTAGCCTCTTACATGGGTTAAGTACTGACTCACATGCCTTTTACATTTATTGCATTAACCTTTTTTTATCAGTGCATCTATTCTATTATAAACTTCCAAACTAACATACCACTGGAAATTTGACTTAATCTATCGGAACCATGTCAGTGAGGAAACAGAATAAACCCTCCCAGGGGCCTAAATCAGCAGCAGCCAGCCTGTTTTTCAAACCTGCTAAAGGGGAGAAACATTTAGATTCTGCTAACATGGCGCTGGAAGACGATAACGACTCTGATTCAGGTTCGCAATATACAGAGGAAGATGCAACTCCTGCTACAAGAGCTGATTTGAAAGCACTGGTATCTAAACAAGATATTAGTAAAAATTTTGATAAGCTCTGGGAAAAATTTGACGCTTTTCAAAATACTGTCACGAATAGCCTAGCAGACATAAAGCAAGACATCTTGGAGTTGGGTACTAGGGTTGCAACCCTAGAAGAAAATGAAACCACTATTACAGAAGACCTTTCTGATATTACTCAAAAGATCTCCACGCAACAGCAGGAAGTAAATGAGATGCATGATAAACTGGAAGATCTCGAAAACAGAGGCCGTAGATGTAATATACGTCTAAAAGGGATCCCAGAGACAATCTCAGCTGAGGAGCTTCCCATTTATCTACACCAACTATTTCAGGCCATCACGGGAGAAATAGGTGAAGAGAAATTCCAACTGGAAAGGGCACATCGTGCATTAAGAGCAAGGCCAAAAGAAGAAGCGCCACCTAGAGATGTCATTGTGAAGTTTCTTAGATTTCCAGAAAAGGAAGGAATCCTATCGGCAGCCAGGAAGAACCCTACTTTCAAATTTCAAGGGGTGGTGATACAATTCTTTCAGGATCTATGTGTCCGGACTCTACAAAGAAGTTGTTATCTGAGACCCCTTACCACACTCCTGAGAAAACATCAAATAGCATACCGCTGGGGATTCCCCTTCAGTTTATATATTCAGCATAATGGAAGATCATTCAGTTTAAAAGAAGCGTCAGAGATCCCAGAGATATGCCGCAGACTACAATTGGACATTCCTGAGATTCCTCAACTAAACCAGACAGAAAGTTCCTCTCAAATATTGGCAAATCAACCTCTGCAACAGAGACAGAAGTGGTCCAAAGTTCCGAAAAGAAAGGCTAAGTCTTAGCGCTTTTTATCTTCTTGTTCCTGACTGAGCTGAGCTTTTCTACATCTCTCCAGGAGGAGGGGGACGTGAAGAATGTATCCTTTTTGCATCCAGTGACACTTTTTAGGGTCTGGACTGATATACCAGATACCCGGGAGAACATTAGATTCCTACTAGCGAAAGTCAGGGTAGCTGTAAATTCTGGAGGGAATGGGTTCAGAAAGCAATTAGAGTTTAGGGGGTGATGTATACTCCGTAATGTTAAGAAAATGTTAAATGTTATCTTTCCAGATGCTCTCAAGGAAAAGAGGGAGTATCCCTTCTTCTTCTTTTTTTCATTAGAATGCCTATTGTTATAGTACAGACAGTATGTAACTACAACCAACCTGAGTAAGGAGGAGGTAAAGGTTGGGGATATTTTTGTTTTATGTTTATTTTACTTTCTTGCCTACAGGAGACAGGGATCCTTGATCCTTGGCTACTATGTTATCATTTGTATATTTGACAATTTGTTTTTGATTGTTATCTCAGATGTTCTTGTTTCTGTTTATATCCTGTCGACTCGCCTTATTTCTATGCATGAATCATCTAACCAAAGAAAACCTTATCTACAATGCCTTTGGGCAATGAGAATGATTGAAGGGACAGCGGATCCAGGGGGGGGGGGTCCCCACACACAAAATAGTAAGTAATGACTTTTAATCTTCGACTGATTTCACACAACGTCAGGGGCCTCAACACTGACCTAAAGCGTAGAACAGCGATGAGCCAATACATTAGATTGAAAGCTAACATCATTTACCTTCAAGAGACACACTTTACCAGGGAAGCCATTCCCAAATATTGGGCCAGAGGGTACACTCAACATTTTCACTCTATAACAGATAGGAAAAAAAGGGGAGTATCAATACTAATTCACCATTCGGTGGGGTTTGTGATGGAAGAAACAATTAGGGATCCAGAAGGCAGGTTTTTAATACTGAAAGGTAGAATACAGGATAAGCACATAGTCTTTTGTAATGTTTATGCGCCCAATGAAACACAAGCGCCCTTTTTCTCTCATATCTCGGATCTACTGACTCATTGGTCGCATTTCCGGATAATCTTAGGGGGGGATTTTAATGTGTCGATGTATGCACACCAAGACAAAGACAAGGTTCCATTAACCCGAAAACAAATGAGACATAACTCTACAGTTAAAAAAATAAGATACTTTCTTATCACATAATATTTTGGATTCCTGGGACACCTTATACGGTAAAACAAATGATTATACATACTATTCGTTTGCACATGGTTCCTACTCAAAGTTAGACTACATCTATCTCAGTCAGACATTGATCCCAGACCTAGCCTCTTCTAGGATACACGCATGTGCATGGTCGGATCATTCTATAGTTCAAGTAGACATCAAACAAACTTTCCATACTAGCGCAACACGGTCCTGGAACTTTGACCCATATGTTCTTCAGGACGTTAAGACGAGAGAATCTATATCTAAGGCACTGTCAGAATATTGGGGCTTAAACGAGGGAACCACCTCCAATCCTATCACCATTTGGGCGGCACATAAACCCTATATTAGAGGGCTGCTTATTAAAGAAAAAGCGGCTTTAACCAAAGCTGCTAGGCTGCAGACGGAAACATTGCAAAAAGACATAGACACACTCACTAGGACACATCAAATGAACTAATCACCCATCATCTTTACACAATTACAGGCGAAAAGATTAGAACTAGCTACAATTATGAACAAGACATCAGTTAGGGCAGCGCACAGATTAAACTCACACTATTTTTTATATGCAAACAAGCCCGACAGGTATTTGGCTCATAAGCTGAAGGAAAGGACTAAGTCTTTCACGATACCTTCTCTGCAAAAATCTGATGGCTCCTGTACCTCTGATCCCCAGGAGATAGCGGATAGTTTCGCTCAATATTATGCTCAACTCTATGACGGTAAAAAAGTTACACATTCTGACCAGATGACTAGACTCCGGTCTAACTTTCTAGATGACACTAGACTGACTCCCCTGGGGGACGAGGACAGGGATGAATTAAATGCAGAAATTACGACTAGAGAGGTCCATAATGCCATTAAAGAGCTTAAGCCGGGAAAAGCAGCAGGTCCAGATGGGTTCCCAGGGGACTATTACCAACTTTTTAAATCGGTACTCATCCCACATGTAGTTTCCCTATGCAATGATATTTTAAAAGGTAATGAGATCCCCGGGGAAATTTTACAAGCCAAAATAGTAGTTATCCCCAAAGCAGGCAGAAACCCAAAATTATGTCAAAATTATCGCCCTATTTCCCTCATCAATCAAGACATTAAGATTTTTACTAAGATCCTTGCGAATAGACTCAAATTATATTTACCCACACTAATTCATCCTGACCAGGTGGGCTTTGTTCCAGATAGGGAAGCCCCAGACAACACGAGGCGTGCGATCTCCCTGATAGAGTATCTTAGCAAAACGAGAACGCCTTCTCTGGTCCTATCCCTGGATGCGGAGAAGGCGTTCGATAGAATAGATTGGGACTTTATGCTAGAAGTTTTAGGTAGATTAAATATTCAGGGCTCATTTGTTCAAGCCATCAAAAGCATTTATTCTCGCCCTACGGCTAGTGTTAGAGCGGCAGGCTACCAGTCAAAATTGATAGATATTTTAAATGGTACTCGCCAAGGCTGCCCGCTTTCACCCCTGTTATTTGCAATCTGTATAGAGCCATTGGCGGAGAAGATACGTATATCACCAGATATCCATGGGGTTTTACTTAGGGGACAGGAATTTAAAGTGTCGCTGTTTGCAGATGATGTCCTTCTCACATTGACTAGACCACTCGTTTCCCTACCAAATCTATATAAGGTTTTACAAGATTACTCAGATATATCAGGGTACAAGGTTAATCTAGAAAAATGTGAGGCTATCCCTATTGCCCTCCCTAACCATACCAAAAAACTTATAGAAGCGAATTTTGAGTTTACATGGAATAAGGGGTCGATTAAATACCTGGGGGTTAAACTCTCGAATAACATTGATGATTTATACAATCTGAATTATGTCCCTTTATACAGATCGATTAGGAAAGACTTAGATGTCTGGAAAAAAGGCAGGTTTTCCTGGTATGGCAGACTAACGTCAATTAAAATGAATATCCTACCAAGGCTTCTTTACCTTTTCCGAGCCTTACCTATTAGAGTGCCATTGATTGACCTTAGTAAACTTCAAAAGGACTTAGTGGGCTTTTTCAGAGGTGCTAAAACAGCTAGAATCCCATCTCATGTTTTGCAGCAACACAGACAATTGGGAGGGGTGGGAATACCAAATTTATTACAGTACTATCAAGCGGCGAGATTGGCTCAGACCACCTTATTTAGCAAAAACCCAGCAGATCGGGTGTGGATCCGAGTGGAGACGCTAATGACAGAGTATAACAACCCAGACGATATCCTATGGGATCACTCGAAACAACCCTTTAAGGGAAAGCCGGCCTCCAGACTTACGATAGAGATGATGCAGACTTGGACCGTGTTGTCCAGATCTTTAAACCTAATTCCAATAGACTCAGTAGTGAGACCAATTAAGACTCTTCTAAATCCAAATTTTCATCTACACATGGGGAAGTGGGACAATAAAGGGCTATATAGGGTTGCAGACTTTTTACACAATAATAAACTAGCTACATATCAACAAATTCAAGACAAGATATATCCCGAGAAAATGCAATGGTTCCTATACCTACAAATATCTTCAGCTATCACTAAATTTAGGAAACATAGCTCAGCGACACTGTTGACAACACTTGAACGTCTATGCAACTCACCTAATCAACACAAAAAGCTGATTTCAGCCATATACTTAGCGATACAAAAGGCTAAACACACCTCTAAAACTAAACTGATGGAACAGTGGGAAAGGGAACTGAACAAAATATACTCAATCGAGGAGTGGGACACACTCCTATACACATCGAGCAAAGGAATGATCAGTGCAGACTTTAGAGAAAATTGCCTAAAAACATCTTTCAGGTGGTACTTGACCCCCATTATCACCTCCCACTACATTCAGGGGGGCAGCAAACTTTGCTATAGGGGATGTGCAGACATGGGGACATATATTCATATGTGGTGGGAATGCCCGCAAATTAAACAGATATGGTCTAGGCTGTCTACACTACTTAGCGAGGTCCTGACGACATCTATCTCTCTGACTGCTCCACAGGCGCTGCTAAACGAACATATAGAACCCTTCAATACACCCATTAACACCTTTATACGGATTCTGTGTACTGCTACTAGAATATGTGTGGCACGATACTGGAAGTCAGGGGCACCCTCGTGGGGCGAGGTGACGGATAAAATAAAGGCTACATATAAATTCTCGGAAACAGCAGCACATATTCAAAATAACCACAATCAATTTTCCAAGATATGGTACTTCTGGCTATTAGCGGGTTATTAGTGATGACAGTGGGGTTGAGGGGTGCACCCTGACTACGGAGGTGAGGAACTAATGTTTGGGTTGGGTAGGGACACCCAATCAACAATGACTAGAAAACCTCTTGGAGTGACCTTAAACTTGGTGGGGGCCCCTTTCCTGGATCTGCTGCAGATGGGAAGAGTCGACAGGCAAGTTGAAGTGTGTTTTTTTTTTAATTGTTGAGTTGTTTTATTTTTTGTTGTTTAGTTGTATGGGGGGGGGGGAAATGTAGGCTATACAAACATGATGAGCTTGGAAAAGGGAGCAGTGACAAATGGTTCAAAATGCCTTCTTTTGTTATTACCTGCACCATGCTCACATAAATGTGAATTGATAAATCTCTTTGCAGCATTATGGATCAGATGGGTTGCATCATAGACATTATACTGGTTCATTGTTGTAAAGTAACTGACTGTGAAGATATCAACCTTACAAGAGATTACTGATTAACGGATTAGGACCTATGTAAAAGAGTTGGTAGAGGCGATACAGCTTGTACTCAATGAACAATATGATCTGTACCTGTTGTTTATAATGTAAAGCGAATAAAAATTATTTCAACTAAAAGAGGAGTATGATTTTTAGCAGCAGTAACTAAAATCGATTGCTGTTCCCACGCAGGACTGTTGAGCCGAGAGAACTTCAGTTGGGGGGAACAGTTTGCAGACTTTTCTGCTCAAGGTATGACTAGCCATTTTTCTAACAAGACTGTGTAATGCTGGAAGGCTGTCATTTTCCCTCATGGGGATCGGTAAGCCATTTTCTTAGACTCAGAAAGAATAAAGGGCTTATTATGGGCTATTAACTGGTGGACACTCTTAAGGGCTAAATCGATTGTTTATTTAAGTTGTTATTTAAAGTTTGAAGTAGATTTCACACTTTTATTGTTTGGGGAACGTTTTTTATCGCCAGGCACTAGTTAAGACACCTTCCCAGTCAGGAAGGGCCTTTCACTGTAGTAGGCAGAGCCTCATTTTCGCGCCATTATTGCGCAGTTTCTTTTAAGTGCAGTGCATGCAGCTGCATGTGTGAGGGTCTGGTATCCACTGAAAACGTTCCTAGAAGGCTTGAATTGGCATCGTATACCCCCCTGGGATAGGTGACGTTGCAACAAGGGCAAACGGCTCCGGTTTCCGCATTTTAAGGGTTAACAGCTTGAAAATTGAGGTGCAATACTTTGAATGCATTAAGACACTGTGGTGAAAATTTGGTAAAGATTGGATAATTCCTTCATAGTTTTTCACATATTCAGTAATAAAGTGTGCCCTGTTTAACATTTAAAGAGACAGTAACGGTTTTGTTTAAAAACGGTTTTTGTGCTTTATTAACCAGTTTAAGCCTGTTTAACATGTCTGTACCTTCAGATAGATCATGTTCTGTATGTATGGAAGCCAATGTGGTTCCCCCTTCAAATATATGTGATAATTGTGCCATGGCGTCCAAACACAGTAAGGACAGTACTGTCACAATTAGTAAGGTTGCCCAGGATGATTCCTCAGATGAAGGAAGTAGGGATAGTTCTACATCCTCTCCTTCTGTGTCTATACCAGTTAGGCCCGCGCAGGCGACCCCTAGTACTTCTAGCGCGCCAATGCTTGTTACTATGCAACAATTTACGGCAGTAATGGATAACTCCATAGCTAATATTTTATCCAAAATGCCAGCATTTCAGAGAAAGCGTGATTGCTCAGTTTTAAACACTGTAGAGCAGGAGGGCGCTGATGATAATTTATCTGTCATACCCTCACACCAGTCTGAAGTGGCAGTGAGGGAGGGTTTGTCAGATGGAGAAATTTCTGATACAGGAAGAATTTCTCAGCAGGCAGAACCTGATGTTGTGACATTTAAATTAGAGCATCTCCGCGCATTACTTAAGGAGGTGCTATCTACTCTGGATGATTGTGACAATCTGGTCATCCCAGAAAACTTGTTGAAGATGGACAAGTTCCTAGAGGTCCCGGTGCACCCTGATGCCTTCCCGATACCTAAAAGGGTGGCGGACATAGTGAATAAAGAGTGGGAGAAGCCAGGCATACCTTTTGTCCCTCCTCCTATATTTAAGAAATTGTTCCCCATGGTCGACCCCAGGAAGGACACATGGCAAACAGTCCCTAAGGTCGAGGGGGCGGTTTCTACACTAGCCAAACGCACGACCATTCCCATTGTGCTTTCAAAGATCCTATGGATAAAAAATTGGAGGTTTTGCTTAAAAAGATATTTGTACAGCAAGGTTACCTCCTTCAACCTATTTCGTGCATTATTCCTGTCACTACAGCGGCGTGGTTCTGGTTCGAGGAACTGGAAAAGTCGCTCAGTAGGGAAACTCCGTATGAGGAGGTCATGGACAGAATTCACGCACTTAAGTTAGCTAATTCCTTTTTCTTCTGTTAAGTGTGATCAGTCCACGGGTCATCATTACTTCTGGGATATTACTCCTCCCCAACAGGAAGTGCAAGAGGATTCACCCAGCAGAGCTGCATATAGCTCCTCCCCTCTACGTCACTCCCAGTCATTCTCTTGCACCCAACGACTAGATAGGATGTGTGAGAGGACTATGGTGATTATACTTAGTTTTATATCTTCAATCAAAAGTTTATTATTTTATAATAGCACCGGAGTGTGTTATTACCTCTCTGGCAGAGTTTGAAGAAGAATCTACCAGAGTTTTTACTATGATTTTAGCCGGAGTAGTTAAGATCATATTGCTGTTTCTCGGCCATCTGAGGAGAGGTAAACTTCAGATCAGGGGACAGCGGGCAGATTAATCTGCAAAGAGGTATGTAGCAGCTTTTATTTTCTGACAATGGAATTGATGAGAAAATCCTGCCATACCGATATAATGTCATGTATGTATATTTTACACTTCAGTATTCTGGGGAATGGTACTTCACTGGAATTACACTGTGTACATAAAACTTTAGCCTATTTTGCAGGGACTAGCAACAGGCTTTTTAATAACTCTTAATTTATGTTAAACGTTTTTGCTGGAATGTAAAATCGTTTTCATTTTCTGAGGTACTGAGTGAATAAATGTTTGGGCACTATTTTTCCACTTGGCAGTTGCTTGATCTAATTTCTGACAGTTTCTGATCTCTCTCACTGTTGTGTGTGAGGGGGTGGGGCCGTTTTTTTGGCGCTTTTGCTACGCATCAAAAATTTCAGTCAGCAGCTCATTGTATTTCCTGCATGATCCGGTTCATCTCTACAGAACTCAGGGGTCTTCAAAACTTGTTTTGAGGGAGGTAATTCTCACAGCAGAGCTGTGAGATTGTAGTTGACTGTGATAAAAAACGTTTATTCTGTAATTTTTTTTCTGCTATCAGAGTTAGTTGTCTTTTGCTAATGGGAACAAACCTTTGCTAAAGTTGTGTTGTTTACAAGGATTGATGCTATAACTGTTTCAGTTTATTAATTTTCAACTGTCATAAATCTTCTGTGCTTCTTATAGGCACAGTACGTTTTGCATAATATTTTATTAGAATTGTATTCCAAGTTGCAAGTTTATTTGCTAGTGTGTTAAACATGTCTGATTCAGAGGAAGATACCTGTGTTATTTGTTCCAATGCCAAAGTGGAGCCCAATAGAAATTTATGTACTAATTGTATTGATGCTACTTTAAATAAAAGTCAATCTGTACAAATTAAACAAATTTCACCAAACAGCGAGGGGAGAGTTATGCCGACTAACTCTCCTCACGTGTCAGTACCTGCATCTCCCGCTCGGGAGGTGCGCGATATTGTGGCGCCCAGTACATCTGGGCGGCCATTACAGATAACATTACAAGATATGGCTACTGTTATGACTGAAGTTTTGGCTAAATTACCAGAACTAAGAGGCAAGCGTGATCACTCTGGGGTGAGAACAGAGTGCGCTGATAATACTAGGGCCATGTCAGATACTGCGTCACAGCTTGCAGAACATGAGGACGGAGAGCTTCTGTCTGCGGCTGACGGTTCTGATCCAAACAGATTGGATTCAGATATTTCAAATTTTAAATTTAAGCTGGAGAACCTCCGTGTATTACTAGGGGAGGTGTTAGCGGCTCTGAATGATTGTAACACAGTTGCAATACCAGAGAAAATGTGTAGGTTGGATAAATATTTTGCGGTCCCAACGAGTACCGACGTTTTTCCTATACCTAAAAGACTAACTGAAATTATTACTAAAGAGTGGGATAGACCCGGTGTGCCGTTCTCACCCCCTCCGATATTTAGAAAAATGTTTCCAATAGACGCCACCACACGGGACTTATGGCAGACGGTCCCTAAGGTGGAGGGAGCAGTTTCTAATTTAGCTAAGCGTACCACTATCCCGGTGGAGGATAGCTGTGCCTTTTCAGATCCAATGGATAAAAAGTTAGAGGGTTACCTTAAGAAAATGTTTGTTCAACAAGGTTTTATATTGCAACCCCTTGCATGCATTGCGCCGGTCACGGCTGCGGCGGCATTCTGGTTTGAGTCGCTGGAAGAGACCATTAATTCAGCTACTCTGGATGACATTACGGACAAGCTTAGAGTTCTTAAACTAGCTAATTCTTTCATTTCGGAGGCCGTAGTACATTTAACTAAACTTACGGCTAAGAATTCAGGATTCGCCATTCAGGCACGCAGAGCACTGTGGCTAAAATCCTGGTCAGCTGATGTTACTTCTAAGTCTAAATTACTTAATATACCTTTTAAAGGGCAGACCTTATTCGGGCCTGGTTTGAAAGAAATTATCGCTGACATTACAGGAGGTAAAGGCCACGCCCTGCCGCAAGACAGGGCCAAACCTAAGGCCAGACAGTCTAATTTTCGTTCCTTTCGGAATTTCAAAGCAGGAGCAGCATCAACTTCCTCTGCTCCAAAACAAGAAGGATCTGTTGCTCGCTACAGACAAGGCTGGAGACCTAACCAGTCTTGGAACAAGGGCAAGCAGGCCAGGAAAACTGCTGCTGCCCCTAAAACAGCATGAATTGAGGGCCCCCGATCCGGGATCGGATCTAGTGGGGGGCAGACTTTCTCTCTTCGCCCAGGCTTGGGCAAGAGATGTCCAGGATCCCTGGGCGCTAGAGATAATATCTCAGGGATACCTTCTGGACTTCAAATACTCTCCTCCAAGAGAGAGATTTCATCTGTCAAGGTTGTCAACAAACCAAACAAAGAAAGAGGCGTTTCTACGCTGCGTACAAGAGCTTTTGTTAATGGGAGTAATCCATCCAGTTCCACGGTCGGAACAGGGACAAGGGTTTTACTCAAATCTGTTTGTGGTTCCCAAAAAAGAGGGAACTTTCAGACCAATCCTGGACTTAAAAATCCTAAACAAATTCCTAAGAGTTCCATCGTTCAAGATGGAGACTATTCGGACAATTTTACCCATGATCCAAAAGGGTCAGTACATGACCACAGTGGATTTAAAGGATGCTTACCTTCACATACCGATTCACAAAGATCATTACCGGTACCTAAGGTTTGCCTTCCTAGACAGGCATTACCAGTTTGTAGCTCTTCCATTCGGATTGGCTACAGCTCCAAGAATCTTCACAAAGGTTCTGGGTGCTCTTCTGGCGGTACTAAGACCGCAGGGAATCTCGGTAGCTCCGTACCTAGACGACATTCTGATACAAGCTTCAAGCTTTCAAACTGCCAAGTCTCATACAGAGTTAGTACTGGCATTTCTAAGGTCACATGGATGGAAGGTGAACGAAAAGAAAAGCTCACTCGTTCCACTCACAAGAGTCCCCTTCCTGGGGACTCTTATAGATTCTGTAGAAATGAAGATTTACCTGACAGAAGACAGGTTAACAAGACTTCAAAGTGCTTGCCGCACCCTTCATTCCATTCAACAACCGTCAGTGGCTCAATGCATGGAGGTAATCGGCTTGATGGTAGCGGCAATGGACATAGTACCCTTTGCACGCTTACACCTCAGACCACTGCAACTGTGCATGCTAAGTCAGTGGAATGGGGATTACTCAGACTTGTCCCCTTCTCTGAATCTGGATCAAGAGACCAGAAATTCTCTTCTATGGTGGCTTTCTCGGCCACATCTGTCCAGGGGGATGCCATTCAGCAGGCCAGACTGGACAATTGTAACAACAGACGCCAGCCTTCTAGGTTGGGGTGCCGTCTGGAACTCTCTGAAGGCTCAGGGACAATGGAGTCAGGAGGAGAGTCTCCTACCAATAAACATTCTGGAATTGAGAGCAGTTCTCAATGCCCTCCTGGCTTGGCCCCAGTTGACAACTCGGGGGTTCATCAGGTTTCAGTCGGACAACATCACGACTGTAGCTTACATCAACCATCAGGGAGGGACACGAAGCTCCCTAGCAATGATGGAAGTAACAAAGATAATTCGCTGGGCAGAGTTTCACTCTTGCCACCTGTCAGCAATCCACATCCCGGGAGTGGAGAACTGGGAGGCGGATTTCTTAAGTCGTCAGACCTTTCATCCGGGGGAGTGGGAACTTCATCCGGAGGTCTTTGCCCAAATACTTCATCAGTGGGGCAAACCAGAGATAGATCTCATGGCGTCTCGGCAGAACGCCAAGCTTCCTCGTTACGGGTCCAGATCCAGGGATCCAGGAGCAGTCCTGATAGATGCCCTGACAGCACCTTGGGACTTCAGGATGGCTTACGTGTTTCCACCCTTCCCGATGCTTCCTCGATTGATTGCCAGAATCAAACAGGAGAGAGCATCAGTTATTCTAATAGCACCTGCATGGCCACGCAGGACTTGGTATGCAGACCTGGTGGACATGTCATCCTGTCCACCTTGGTCTCTACCTCTGAAACAGGACCTTCTGATACAGGGTCCTTTCAAACATCAAAATCTAACTTCACTGAAGCTGACTGCTTGGAAATTGAACGCTTGATTTTATCAAAACGTGGTTTTTCTGAGTCAGTTATTGATACCCTTATACAGGCTAGGAAGCCTGTTACCAGGAGGATTTACCATAAGATATGGCGTAAATACCTATATTGGTGCGAATCCAAAGGTTACTCTTGGAGTAAGGTTAGGATTCCTAGGATATTGTCTTTTCTACAAGAAGGTTTAGAAAAGGGTTTATCTGCTAGTTCATTAAAGGGACAGATCTCAGCTCTGTCCATTCTGTTGCACAAACGTCTGTCAGAAGTTCCAGACGTTCAGGCTTTTTGTCAGGCTTTGGCCATGATTAAGCCTGTGTTTAAAACTGTTGCTCCGCCATGGAGTTTAAACCTTGTTCTTAACGTTTTACAAGGCGTTCCGTTTGAACCCCTTCATTCCATTGATATAAAGTTGTTATCTTGGAAAGTTCTATTTTTAATGGCTATTTCCTCGGCTCGAAGAGTCTCTGAGTTATCAGCCTTACATTGTGATTCTCCTTATTTGATTTTTCATTCGGATAAGGTAGTTCTGCGTACTAAACCTGGGTTCTTACCTAAGGTAGTCACTAACAGGAATATCAATCAGGAGATTGTTGTTCCTTCTTTGTGTCCAAATCCTTCTTCGAAGAAGGAACGTCTTCTGCACAATCTGGATGTAGTTCGTGCCCTAAAGTTTTACTTACAGGCAACTAAGGAATTTCGACAAACGTCTTCCCTGTTTGTCGTTTACTCTGGTCAGAGGAGAGGTCAAAAGGCTTCTGCTACCTCTCTTTCTTTCTGGCTTCGTAGCATAATTCGTTTAGCCTATGAGACTGCTGGACAGCAGCCTCCTGAAAGAATTACAGCTCATTCTACTAGAGCTGTGGCTTCCACTTGGGCCTTCAAGAATGAGGCCTCTGTTGAACAGATTTGCAAGGCTGCAACTTGGTCTTCGCTTCATACTTTTTCCAAATTTTACAAATTTGACACTTTTGCTTCCTCGGAGGCTATTTTTGGGAGAAAGGTTCTTCAGGCAGTGGTTCCTTCTGTATAAAGAGCCTGCCTATCCCTCCCGTCATCCGTGTACTTTTCTTTCATGTAATTAGCAAGAGTCCATGAGCTAGTGACGTATGGGATATACATTCCTACCAGGAGGGGCAAAGTTTCCCAAACCTCAAAATGCCTACAAATACACCCCTCACCACACCCACAATTCAGTTTTACAAACTTTGCCTCCGATGGAGGTGGTGAAGTAAGTTTGTGCTAGATTCTACGTTGATATGCGCTCCGCAGCAAGTTGGAGCCCGGTTTTCCTCTCAGCGTGCAGTGAATTTCAGAGGGATGTGAGAAGAGTATTGCCTATTTGAATGCAGTGATCTCCTTCTACGGGGTCTATTTCATAGGTTCTCTGTTATCGGTCGTAGAGATTCATCTCTTACCTCCCTTTTCAGATCGACGATATACTCTTATATATACCATTACCTCTGCTGATTCTCGTTTCAGTACTGGTTTGGCTATCTGCTATATGTAGATGAGTGTCCTGGGGTAAGTAAGTCTTATTTTCTGTGACACTCCAAGCTATGGTTGGGCACTTTTGTTTATAAAGTTCTAAATATATGTATTCAAACATTTATTTGCCTTGACTCAGAATGTTCAACTTTCCTTATTTTCAGACAGTCAGTTTCATATTTGGGATAATGCATTTTTGATTTAATCATTTTTTCTTACCTTCAAAAATTTGACTCTTCCCGGTGGGCTATTAGGCTCGCGGGGGCTGAAAATGCTTCATTTTATTACGTCATTCTTGGCGCGGACTTTTTTGGCGCAAAATTCTATTTCCGTTTCCGGCGTCATACGTGTCGCCGGAAGTTACGTCATTTTTTGACGTTATTTCGCGCCAAAAATGTCGGCGTTCCGGATGTGGCGTCATTTTGGCGCCAAAAGCATTTAGGCGCCAAATAATATGGGCGTCGCTTTAGTCTCCTCATTTATTTAAGTCTCATTTTTTATTGCTTCTGGTTGCTAGAGGCTTGTTCTTGGCATTTTTTCCCATTCCTGAAACTGTCATTTAAGGAATTTGATCAATTTTGCTTTATATATATGTTGTTTTTTCTCTTACATATTGCAAGATGTCTCACGTTGCATCTGAGTCAGAAGATACTACAGGAAAATCGCTGTCAAGTGCTGAATCTACCAAAGCTAAGTGCATCTGCTGTAAACTTTTGGTAGCCATTTCTCCAGCTGTTGTTTGTATTGATTGTCATGACAAACTTGTTAAAGCAGATAATATTTCCTTTAGTAAAGTACCATTGCCTGTTGCAGTTCCTTCAACATCTAAGGTGCAGAATGTTCCTGATAATATAAGAGATTTTGTTTCTGAATTCATAAAGAAGGCTATGTCTGTTATTTCTCCTTCTAGTAAACGTAAAAAATCTTTTAAAACTTCTCTCCCTACAGATGAATTTTTAAATGAACATCATCATTCTGATTCTGATGACTCCTCTGGTTCAGAGGATTCTGTCTCTGAGGTTGATGCTGATAAATCTTCATATTTATTTAAAATGGAATTTATTCGTTCTTTACTTAAAGAAGTACTAATTGCTTTAGAAATAGAGGATTCTGGTCCTCTTGATACTAATTCTAAACGTTTGGATAAGGTATTTAAAGCTCCTGTGGTTATTCCAGAAGTTTTTCCTGTTCCTAATGCTATTTCTGCAGTAATTTCCAAAGAATGGGATAAATTGGGTAATTCATTTACTCCTTCTAAACGTTTTAAGCATTTATATCCTGTGCCGTCTGACAGATTGGAATTTTGGGACAAAATCCCTAAAGTTGATGGGGCTATTTCTACCCTTGCTAAACGTACTACTATTCCTACGTCAGATGGTACTTCGTTTAAGGATCCTCTAGATAGGAAAATTGAGTCATTTCTAAGAAAAGCTTATCTGTGTTCAGGTAATCTTCTTAGACCTGCTATATCTTTGGCTGATGTTGCTGCAGCTTCAACTTTTTGGTTGGAAACTTTAGCGCAACAAGTAACACATCGTGATTCTCATGATATTATTATTCTTCTACAGCATGCTAATAATTTTATCTGTGATGCCATTTTTGATATTATCAGAGTTGATGTCAGGTTTATGTCTCTAGCTATTTTAGCTAGAAGAGCTTTATGGCTTAAAACTTGGAATGCTGATATGGCTTCTAAATCAACTTTACTTTCTATTTCTTTCGAGGGTAACAAATTATTTGGTTCTCAGTTGGATTCCATCATTTCAACTGTTACTGGTGGGAAAGGAACTTTTTTACCACAGGATAAAAAATCTAAAGGTAAAAGTAGGGCTAATAATCGTTTTCGTTCCTTTCGTTTCAACAAAGAACAAAAGCCTGATCCTTCATCCTCAGGAGCAGTTTCAGTTTGGAAACCATCTCCAGTCTGGAATAAATCCAAGCCAGCTAGAAAGGCAAAGCCTGCTTCTAAGTCCACATGAAGGTGCGGCCCTCATTCCAGCTCAGCTGGTAGGGGGCAGGTTACGTTTTTTCAAGGAAATTTGGATCAATTCTGTTCACAATCTTTGGATTCAGAACATTGTTTCAGAAGGGTACAGAATTGGTTTCAAGATGAGACCTCCTGCAAAGAGATTTTTTCTTTCCCGTGTCCCAGTAAATCCAGTAAAAGCTCAAGCGTTTCTGAAATGTGTTTCAGATCTAGAGTTGACTGGAGTAATTATGCCAGTTCCAGTTCCGGAACAGGGGATGGGGTTTTATTCAAATCTCTTCATTGTACCAAAGAAGGAGAACTCCTTCAGACCAGTTCTGGATCTAAAAATATTGAATCGTTATGTACGGATACCAACGTTCAAAATGGTAACTGTAAGGACTATCTTGCCTTTTGTTCAGCAAGGGAATTATATGTCCACAATAGATTTACAGGATGCATATCTGCATATTCCAATTCATCCAGATCATTATCAGTTCCTGAGATTCTCTTTTCTGGACAAGCATTACCAGTTTGTGGCTCTGCCGTTTGGCCTAGCTACAGCTCCAAGAATTTTTACAAAGGTTCTCGGTGCCCTTCTGTCTGTAATCAGAGAACAGGGTATTGTGGTATTTCCTTATTTGGACGATATCTTGGTACTTGCTCAGTCTTTACATTTAGCAGAATCTCATACGAATCGACTTGTGTTGTTTCTTCAAGATCATGGTTGGAGGATCAATTTACCAAAAAGTTCTTTGATTCCTCAGACAAGGGTAACCTTTCTGGGTTTCCAGATGGATTCAGTGTCCATGACTCTGTCTTTAACAGACAAGAGACGTCTAAAATTGATTGCAGCTTGTCGAAACCTTCAGTCACAATCATTCCCTTCGGTAGCCTTATGCATGGAAATTCTAGGTCTTATGACTGCTGCATCGGACGCGATCCCCTTTGCTCGTTTTCACATGCGACCTCTTCAGCTCTGTATGCTGAAGCAATGGTGCAAGGATTACACGAAGATATCTCAAACAATATCTTTAAAACCGATTGTTCGACACTCTCTAACATGGTGGACAGATCACCATCGTTTAATTCAGGGGGCTTCTTTTGTGCTTCCGACCTGGACTGTAATTTCAACAGATGCAAGTCTCACGGGTTGGGGAGCTGTGTGGGGATCTCTGACAGCACAAGGAGTTTGGGAATCTCAGGAGGTGAGATTACCGATCAATATTTTGGAACTCCGTGCAATTTTCAGAGCTCTTCAGTTTTGGCCTCTTCTGAAGAGAGAATCGTTCATTTGTTTTCAGACAGACAATGTCACAACTGTGGCATACATCAATCATCAAGGAGGGACTCACAGTCCTCTGGCTATGAAAGAAGTATCTCGAATTTTGGTTTGGGCGGAATCCAGCTCCTGTCTAAACTCTGCGGTTCATATCCCAGGTATAGACAATTGGGAAGCGGATTATCTCAGTCGCCAAACGTTGCATCCGGGCGAATGGTCTCTTCACCCAGAGGTATTTCTTCAGATTGTTCAAATGTGGGAACTTCCAGAAATAGATCTGATGGCGTCCCATCTAAACAAGAAACTTCCCAGGTATCTGTCCAGATCCCGGGATCCTCAGGCGGAGGCAGTGGATGCATTATCACTTCCTTGGAAGTATCATCCTGCCTATATCTTTCCGCCTCTAGTTCTTCTTCCAAGAGTAATCTCCAAGATTCTGAAGGAATGCTAGTTTGTTCTGCTGGTAGCTCCGGCATGGCCTCACAGGTTTTGGTATGCGGATCTTGTCCGGATGGCCTCTTGCCAACCGTGGACTCTTCCGTTAAGACCAGACCTTCTGTCACAAGGTCCCTTTTTCCATCAGGATCTGAAATCCTTAAATTTAAAGGTATGGAGATTGAACGCTTGATTCTTGGTCAAAGAGGTTTCTCTGACTCTGTCATTAATACTATGTTACAGGCTCGTAAATCTGTATCTCGAGAGATATATTATAGAGTCTGGAAGACTTATATTTCTTGGTGTCTTTCTCATCATTTTTCTTGGCATTCTTTTAGAATACCGAGAATTTTACAGTTTCTTCAGGATGGTTTAGATAAGGGTTTGTCCGCAAGTTCTTTGAAAGGACAAATCTCTGCTCTTTCTGTTCTTTTTCACAGAAAGATTGCTATTCTTCCTGATATTCATTGTTTTGTACAAGCTTTGGTTCGTATAAAACCTGTCATTAAGTCAATTTCTCCTCCTTGGAGTTTGAATTTGGTTCTGGGAGCTCTTCAAGCTTCTCCGTTTGAACCTATGCATTCATTGGACATTAAATTACTTTCTTGGAAAGTTTTGTTCCTTTTGGCCATCTCTTCTGCTAGAAGAGTTTCTGAATTATCTGCTCTTTCTTGTGAGCCTCCTTTTCTGATTTTTCATCAGGATAAGGCGGTGTTGCGAACTTCTTTTGAATTTTTACCTAAAGTTGTGAATTCCAACAACATTAGTAGGGAAATTGTGGTTCCTTCATTATGTCCTAATCCTAAGAATTCTAAGGAGAAATCGTTGCATTCTTTGGATGTTGTTAGAGCTTTGAAATATTATGTTGAAGCTACGAAATCTTTCCGTAAGACTTCTAGTCTATTTGTTATCTTTTCCGGTTCTAGAAAAGGCCAGAAAGCTTCTGCCATTTCTTTGGCATCTTGGTTGAAATCTTTAATTCATCTTGCCTATGTTGAGTCGGGTAAAACTCCGCCTCAGAGAATTACGGCTCATTCTACTAGGTCAGTTTCTACTTCCTGGGCGTTGAGGAATGAAGCTTCGGTTGACCAGATCTGCAAAGCAGCAACTTGGTCCTCTTTGCATACTTTTACTAAATTCTACCATTTTGATGTATTTTCTTCTTCTGAAGCAGTTTTTGGTAGAAAAGTACTTCAGGCAGCGGTTTCAGTTTGAATCTTCTGCTTATGTTTTTCGTTAAACTTTATTTTGGGTGTGGATTATTTTCAGCAGGAATTGGCTGTCTTTATTTTATCCCTCCCTCTCTAGTGACTCTTGTGTGGAAAGATCCACATCTTGGGTAGTCATTATCCCATACGTCACTAGCTCATGGACTCTTGCTAATTACATGAAAGAAAACATAATTTATGTAAGAACTTACCTGATAAATTCATTTCTTTCATATTAGCAAGAGTCCATGAGGCCCTTTTTTTTTTTTTTGTGGTGGTTATGATTTTGTATAAAGCACAATTATTCCAATTCCTTATTTTATATGCTTTCGCACTTTTTTATCACCCCACTTCTTGGCTATTCGTTAAACTGAATTGTGGGTGTGGTGAGGGGTGTATTTGTAGGCATTTTGAGGTTTGGGAAACTTTGCCCCTCCTGGTAGGAATGTATATCCCATACGTCACTAGCTCATGGACTCTTGCTAATATGAAAGAAATGAATTTATCAGGTAAGTTCTTACATAAATTATGTTTTGCTTTGGTATTGGTATCCCAGAAGTAATGATGACCCGTGGACTGATCACACTTAACAGAAGAAAACATAATTTATGCTTACCTGATAAATTCCTTTCTTCTGTAGTGTGATCAGTCCACGGCCCGCCCTGTTTTTTAAGGCAGGTAAATATTTTTTAAATTATACTCCAGTCACCACTTCACCCTTGGTTTCTCCTTTCTCGTTGGTCCTTGGTCGAATGACTGGGAGTGACGTAGAGGGGAGGAGCTATATGCAGCTCTGCTGGGTGAATCCTCTTGCACTTCCTGTTGGGGAGGAGTAATATCCCAGAAGTAATGATGACCCGTGGACTGATCACACTACAGAAGAAAGGAATTTATCAGGTAAGCATAAATTATGTTATTTTAGACGCCGCTTTGCAGTTAGCGAGATTAGCGGCGAAAAATTCAGGGTTTGCAATTGTGGCGTGTAGAGCGCTCTGGCTAAAGTATTGGTCGGCAGATGTTTCTTCCAAGACAAAGTTGCTTAATATCCCTTTCAAAGGTAAGACCCTTTTTGGGCCAGAATTGAAAGAAATTATTTCAGACATCACTGGGGGAAAGGGCCATGCCCTCCCACAAGATTGGCCTTTCAAGGCTAAGAATAAGTCCAATTTTCGTTCCTTTTCGCAATTTCAGGAACGGACCGGCTTCCAACTCTGCAGCCTCTAGACAAGAGGGTAACGCTTCCCAGACTAAACCAGCTTGGAAACCAATGCAAGGCTGGAACAAGGGTAAACAGGCCAAGAAGCCTGCTGCTGCTACCAAAACAGCATGAAGGGGTAGCCCCCGATCCGGGACCGGATCTAGTAGGGGGCAGACTCTCTCTCTTTGCTCAGGCAAGAGATGTTCAGGATCCCTGGGCACTAGAAATAGTCTCTCAGGGTTATCTTCTAGAATTCAAGGAACTACCCCAAGGGGAAGGTTCCACATGTCTCACTTATCTTCAAAACCTTCAAACCAAATAAAGAGACAGGCATTCTTACATTGTGTAGAAGACCTGTTAAAGATGGGAGTGATACACACAGTTCCAACTGTGGAACAAGGTCAGGGGTTTTACTCAAATCTTTTTGTTCCCAAAAAAGAGGGAACTTTCAGACCAATTCTGGATTTAAAAATTCTAAACAAATTTCTCAGAGTTCCATCATTCAAAATGGAAACCATTCGAACAATTTTACCTACAATCCAGGAGGGTCAATATATGACTACCATGGACTTAAAGGATGCGTATCTACATATTCCTATCCACAAAGATCATCATCAGTTCCTAAGGTTCGCCTTTCTGGACAAACATTATCAGTTCGTGGCTCTCCCATTCGGACTAGCCACTGCTCCCAGAATTTTCACAAAGGTGCTCGGGTCCCTTCTAGCGGTTCTAAGACCAAGGGGCATTGCAGTGGCACCTTATCTGGACGACATTCTAATTCAAGCGTTGTCTCTTTCCAAGGCAAAGGCTCATACAGACATTGTTCTAGCCTTTCTCAGATCTCACGGGTGGAAGGTGAACGTAGAAAAGAGTTCCCTGTCTCCGTCGACAAGAGCTCCCTTTTTGGGAACAATAATAGATTCTTTAGAAATGAAGATCTTCTTGACAGAAGTCAGAAAGTCAAAGCTTCTAAACGCTTGTCAAGTTCTTCCCTCTATTCTGCAGCCTTCCATAGCTCAGTGCATGGAAGTAGTAGGGTTGATGGTTGCAGCAATGGACATAGTTCCTTTTGTTCGGATTCATCTAAGACCATTACAACTGTGCATGCTCAAGCAGTGGAATGGGGACTATACAGACTTGTCTCCAAAGATTCAAGTAGACCAGATGACCAGAGACTCACTCCGTTGGTGGTTGTCCCAGGATCACCTGTCTCAGGGAATGAGTTTCCGCAGACCAGAGTGGGTCATTGTCACGACCGACGCCAGTCTATTAGGCTGGGGCGCGGTCTGGGATTCCCTGAAAGCTCAGGGTTTATGGTCTCGGGAAGAGTCTCTTCTCCCGATCAACATCCTGGAACTGAGAGCGATATTCAATGTTCTCCGGGCTTGGCCTCAACTAGCGAAGGCCGGATTCATAAGATTCCAGTCAGACAACATGACGACTGTAGCTTACATCAACCATCAGGGGGGAACAAGGAGTTCCTTGGCGATGAGAGAGGTATCCAAAATCATCAAATGGGCGGAGGATCACTCCTGCCACCTATCTGCAATCCACATCCCAGGAGTAGACAACTGGCAGGCGGATTATCTGAGTCGTCAGACTTTCCATCCGGGGGAGTGGGAACTCCACCCGGAGGTGTTTGCCCAGTTGACTCAATTATGGGGCATTCCAGACATGGATCTGATGGCGTCTCGTCAGAACTTCAAGGTTCCTTGCTACGGGTCCAGATCCAGGGATCCCAAGGCGACTCTAGTGGATGCATTAGTGGCGCCTTGGTCGTTCAACCTAGCTTATGCGTTTCCACCGTTCCCTCTCCTTCCAGGCTTGTAGCCAGGATCAAACAGGAGAAGGCCTCTGTGATTCTGATAGCTCCTGCGTGGCTGCGCAGGACTTCGTATGCAGACCTGGTGAATATGTCATCGGCTCCACCATGGAAGCTACCTTTGAGACAGGATCTTCTAGTACAAGGTCCATTCGAACATCCAAATCTAGTTTCTCTGCAGCTGACTGCTTGGAAATTGAACGTTTGATTTTATCCAAGCGTGGGTTTTCAGATTCAGTGATAGATACTCTGGTCCAAGCCAGAAAACCTGTGACTAGAAAGATTTACCATAAAATATGGAAAAGATATATCTGTTGGTGTGAATCCAAGGGATTCTCCTGGAGTAAGATTAAAATTTCTAAGATACTCTCCTTTCTCCAAGAAGGTTTGGATAAGGGATTGTCAGCGAGTTCTCTAAAGGGACAGATTTCTGCTTTATCTGTCTTATTACACAAACGACTAGCAGCTGTGCCAGATGTACAAGATTTTGTACAGGCTTTGGTCAGAATCAAGCCTGTTTACAGACCCTTGACTCCTCCTTGGAGTCTAAATTTAGTTCTGTCAGTTCTTCAAGGGGTTCCGTTTGAACCCTTACATTCCATAGATATCAAGTTCTATCTTGGAAAGTTCTGTTTTTGGTTGCTATTTCTTCTGCAAGAAGAGTTTCAGAATTATCTGCTTTGCAGTGTAATACACCCTATCTGGTGTTCCGTTCAGATAAGGTCGTTTTGCGTACTAAGCCTGGTTTTCTTCCGAAGGTTGTTTCCAACAGGAATATTAACCAGGAAATAGTTGTTCCTTCTCTGTGTCCGAATCCAGTTTCAAAGAAGGAACGTTTGTTACACAATTTATATGTAGTTCATGCTTTAAAGTTCTATTTAGAAGCAACTAAGGATTTTAGACAGACCTCATCTTTGTTTGTCGTTTACTCTGGTAAGAGGAGAGGACAAAAAGCTACGGCTACCTCTCTTTCTGGCTGAAAAGCATTATCCGATTGGCTTATGAGACTGCCGGACGGCAGCCTCCTGAACGAGTCACAGCTCACTCCACTAGAGCTGTGGCTTCCACATGGGCCTTCAAGAACGAGGCTTCTGTTGATCAGATATGTAAGGCTGCGACTTGGTCTTCTCTGCACACTTTTGCCAAATTTTACAAATTTTATACTTTTGCTTCTTCGGAGGCTGTTTTTGGGAGAAAGGTTTTGCAAGCCGTGGTGCCTTCTGTTTAGGTAACCTGATTTGCTCCCTCCCTTCATCCGTGTCCTAAAGCTTTGGTATTGGTTCCCACAAGTAATGGATGACGCCGTGGACCGGACACACCAATGTTGGAGAAAACAGAATTTATGCTTACCTGATAAATTACTTTCTCCAACGGTGTGTCCGGTCCGTCCGGTCCACGGCCCGCCCTGGTTTTTTTAATCAGGTTTGAAAAATTTCTTTCTCTATATACTACAGTCACCACGGCACCCTATAGTTTCTCCTTTTTTCTCCTAACCGTCGGTCGAATGACTGGGGGCGGAGCCTGAGGACGGGCTATATGGACAGCTTTTGCTGTGCTCTTTGCCATTTCCTGTTGGGGAAGACAATATTCCCACAAGTAATGGATGACGCCGTGGACCGGACACACCGTTGGAGAAAGTAATTTATCAGGTAAGCATAAATTCTGTTTTTTGTCCGCTTACACCTCAGACCACTGCAACTATGCATGCTCAAACAGTGGAATGTGGATTATGCAGATTTATCTCCTCAACTGCATCTGGACCAGGAGACCAGAGATTCTCTTCTCTGGTGGTTGTCTCAGGACCACCTGTCTCAGGGAATGTACTTCCACAGGCCAGAGTGGCTCATTGTAACGACAGATGCCAGCCTGCTAGGCTGGGGTGCAGTCTGGAACTCCCTGAAAGCACAGGGCTTATGGTCTCGGGAGGAATCTCTTCTTCCAATAAACATCCTAGAACTGAGAGCGATATTCAAGGCACTTCAGGCATGGCCTCAGCTTGCTGCAGCCAAATTCATCAGGTTTCAGTCGGACAACATCACGACTGTAGCTTATATCAATCATCACGGAGGAACAAGGAGTTCTCTAGCGATGATGGAGGTAACCAAGATAATCCGATGGGCAGAGGATCACTCTTGCCATCTCTCAGCAATCCACATTCCAGGAGTAGAGAACTGGGAGGCAGATTTTCTAAGTCGTCGGACTTTTCATCCGGGGGAGTGGGAACTCCATCCGGAGGTATTTGCTCAGCTGATTCAGCTTTGAGGCACACCAGAATTGGATCTGATGGCGTCGCGTCAGAATGCCAAACTTCCTCGTTACGGGTCCAGGTCCCGGGATCCCAAGGCGGTACTGATAGATGCTCTAGCTGTACCTTGGTCTTTCAATCTGGCCTACGTATTTCCACCGCTTCCTCTCCTTCCACGTTTGGTTGCCAGAATCAAGCAGGAGAGAGCTTCGGTGACTCTGATAGCACCTACGTGGTCACGCAGGACTTGGTATGCAGACCTAGTGGGCATGTCCTCGGTTCCACCGTGGACCCTGCCAATGAGGCAGGACCTTCTAATCCAAGGTCTGTTCTCACATCCAAATCTAGTTTCTCTGCGTCTGACTTACAAGAGAAAACATAATTTATGCTTACCTGATAAATTTATTTCTCTTGTGATGTATCGAGTCCACGGCCCGCCCTGTTTATTACGACAGGCATATATATATTTATTTTTTAAACTTTCAGTCACCACTGCACCCTATGGTTTCTGTAGCAGGCTGGTCCTGATAGGGCGTGATTTCTGTTCCTTACGGTTTATATCATCCACGTGGTGCCGGTGTAACTGGCTGACCTGGCTGGGTGGTGATTTGCTCACTCGGATGAGGAGTTTATTACTCTTGGTGTCTCTTCAGATCGAATAATGCCTTGCTTTTGCTCGAAGTTTTTGTGAAGTGAACCCTCCATGAGTCTCCATTATTTTTTTGAGGCTCTGCCCATGCAGGGCTAAAACATGGTAGAGGAAACCTTTGTTCGAAAACGTCAGGCTGGTTCTCGTTCTGCCTTTGGGTGGGGCATCAGGGGATTGTACTCAGTCCTCACTGTCCTGTTCCTCGTGGGCGGGGATCCGGAGCGGATCATACTAGGGATCGACCTGGACGATTTTCCTTGTCTTCTTTTTGAGGTTCTCCTCTTGGAATCTGTTGTCCTTGATGATGGTATATCTTCCTTCAGGTTGAGGTTGATGGGCCTTTTTGTCCCCTTCCTTGGGGTTGGCTTTGGGTCATCTGTTTCTGGAAGTTAAAGCCTTTTGGTTATTCTGCTTCCGGGATCTAGTCTGCTCCCATATTCTCGGGAGTTTTTAGATTAGGTTGTCTCCCCTTTTTCCTGTGTCGCCCCTGCATAGGCGTTTTTGGGTTTTCACCCGCCTGGGGTTAGGATACATGTTCCTTCTCAATCGAGCTGTAGGCGGTCAGGGAAGTGGATCCTGAGGATCTTGGAGACTTTTGTTAGTTTCTCTAGCCAATTTCTAAGGGAGATGTGGCGTAGTGGCTAGCTCCACTACACCTGAAGCAGGATTGTGGGTTTGAACCCAGGTAGAGCTCCTGTTTAATCATCTGTCTTGTGATTCTGGTGACAGCTAGCATTCCTAAGTAGTGTTTTCTGTTTCTCGAACGTTAGACTTTGGACTTAGTAGAAGTTGTCCCTAGAGCCTTAGGGCCTTCCAGAGTGGCTGTGAGGCTCCCCCATTGCCTATCACCCTTTATGTTGGGAGTTGTATCCCACTGTGGGTGTCCTAAGCTCTCTGTGTATGGGACATTTCGTAAAAGTTCAGTGTCCAGGGTGTCTTGAATATGACGGTGTTTGCATCGCCTGTGGTGCAAAGTCTACTCTGGATGTGGTAACCTAGTGGTTCCTAAGGGGTTACTAAATTTTTCAGCCGGCTCCGAGTTTTCGGGTGCCCGGGTTCATTTGTCATGTCTTTTTTCATGAATTTTGGGGGTCTGTATCCTGATCCCTTAGGACTGGTTTGGGACTTCCTGGTTCCGGGACGTCTTCTGTTCTTACGGGCGTATTTTTCTCTTGCAGAGAGATTTAGACTTCTTACTGGCCGGATGATTTTCCTTTCGCTATTTGACCTTTTGAGCTTGTCTACAGCTTTACGCTCCAGCCTCGCTGTAGTAGCCTGATGATTAGCCTAGCTGTTCAGCCAGCAGAAGGTTTGCTGTTTGAAAGCCAACTGCAGCTAATTGTACCTTGATGTGTGCCAGCAAGCTGTTAAGTTCTGGCCTCGCTTTCCCTCCCTTTGGGGGTGAATTTGACATTCCATAGTATCCGACTGGGCTTGGAGGTACTTTTTATTACTCTGATTAAGTCCCTCTGCCTTGTGTGCGGGATGTTAGTGTGACGGGATGAATTTCTGTGCCATACCTTTACTGTAGTTCCAGTAGAGGGTCTCCTTTTGGGAGTACCTTTTGTTTTCAGGAAGGGAGCTGTGTCTGGGTTATGGAACCCAAGCTCTTTGGGGGGGCTGGTTCGGACATTATCAGTCACATGGTGCTGGGTCCGTTGCCGGAGTCGGGGATCTGTCTGATCTGTTGATCTTAGCCACGTATCATAGTTATGGTGAGCTTTCCTTAAGTAAGAGGCTTCTCGGGGATCCCTCCTCGGCATGTAGTTTTCTCTACCGGTGTCTGGGTTCTGTTCCTTCCTTTCCTGCCCCATTTCGGGAAGGTGCTGTCTTGCACTTTTGGAGTTCTTCTAAAGAAGAAGGTCCTGTGTGGTAGGGTGGTGACCTGTGGTCGCTAAGTCCTTCTTTGTAGCAGGACACCTATGGCTTGGAGGAGCATATTCAGATATCTGATTCTGTTTTTCAGCTGCTCCCGAGGATGGTTTGTCTTTAGTTGCTCTATTCTGCCTGCGAGTGACCGCTCTGCGTAGGGAAGGGAGTCTTCCTTCCCCTTTTTAAGTCTCAGGACATTACTTGGTCCTTTGTTTTATGTACATGGGGATTTACAAGTCCTCTCTTTGCTTGCTGGGTCGGCAGGGTCTTTTCATAGGTGCCCTATTCATCCTGGTTCACTCTCTTGGAGTTACCTTTTCTTTGGTCCTAGTCCCTTTGAGTTCTGAGGGTCCTTTCAGACTCATTTATCTGAATCTCTTTTCTTCCCCACTGGGGGAATGTGGATGTTTCCCCTTTCTTCTGATCGGGGGTGAGTTTAATTTTGTGGGCTGCGTTGCTTGCGGGACTTCGTCTCCTCAGAGGCTTTTGGCTTGGTCAGGTCTAATAACCTGAGTGGTCTCTAGCAAGGGTCTTGCTGGTTTTAACTGTTGGGCAGTTATCTCTGCCTCTTTTCTCTTTTTACCCTTTGGCTTCTAGTGAAACAGTTTTTTCTGTTGGAAGTTTTTTGGTGTTTTAGGCTGTGGTGCCCTCAGAAGGGGCCACCTTCGTACCCACCCGTTTTGCATTCAGTGTCCTCTATAGCTTGGGTATTGTTTTCCCAAAAGTAATGAATGCAGCAGTGGACTCTTCCCGTTTAAGAAGAAAAACTATATTATACTTACCTAATTTTCTTTTCTTCTGACGGGAAGAGTCCACAGCTCCCTTCCTGTGTTTTTACATAAGGGGCGGCCGTATTTTTTTATTTCTTCTGGCACCTTTTTCACCCTAAAATTTCTCCTACTGTTCCTTGTTCCCTCGGCAGAATGACTGGGGGATAAGGGAAATGGGGGAGGTATTTAAGCCTTTGGCTGGGGTGTCTTTGTCTCCTCCTGGTGGCCATGTTCTGAATTCCCAAAAGTAATGAATGCAGCTATGGACTCTTCCCGTCAGAAGAAAAGAAAATATCAGGTAAGCATAATTTAAGTTTTTTAGGATTGGTATGATCGACACATGCTTGAATGTATCAGAAAATGTGCCTGCGGTGATAGTTATATGTACCAATTCAATGACCATTATTTGTTTAATTGTTGTTTTACTGTTGAAACATCAATTAAAAATATCTACAAAAAAAAAGTACTTCTAAGCTTTTGTTTGTTTTTTTGTTTGAATACAGTAATTGTTTTCTAGAAATGTGGATTTTCCAAGTCATTTAGACTTTGAAATATACTATTGGCTTTGTAAATTATGTAAGGTGTGTCACAGAGTTGCTTTTAACTGATTACATAATATATTTTTATTTATATCAGACCCTAATTGGCAACTGCAAAGTAGACTAAGAAAGCATGAATTCATCCAGGGTTTTTAAGAGATGTATCTCAGTTCTGTTATTAAATGGATGTGAAACCCAAATGTTTTATTTTGGGATTCAGACATTTGATTTTCTTCTGTGTCTTTTACAAATATATCCAAAGGGCTATGTTATAAATACCATCCTTTAACCTTTTGTTGTCTGTGACCTTTAGGAATAATAATAAATTATAGATGATGTTTTCAGTTATTTGATTAAAACTCTAATTTCTATAGTGGATATTTGGCTTAAGAGACTATAATTATATACTCTGATGCTTCAGTAGTATTTATTGTTACCAAACAAAATGTTGAAGTGGTACTTACAACAAATTGCATTGCAGGAACATCCATCTGTTGTAATCCTTTTATGTTAAGTTTTTTCTTAACACTATTCAAGGCTCGGTATTTCTTTTGTTTTAGCATGGCAGTAACTTGATTGGCATGTCTGATCTGAACGTTCCAGAGCAGCTTTACCAGTACATGGTTGGTGGTCACAAACGCTCACACGTTGGAGTAAACCGAGAAAAACACAAATCCCCAAGCTATCAAATTAAGGTAGCTGATCAATATTTAAAGCTGGAGTTTGAAATCTTCTTGGAATTGTTTGATTTTAAATAACCACAAGTTTTGCTAACGGTGAAGTTATCAATGGACTTGCAGCGTATGAAGAATTCTTGACAAGCACGTTTCTAGGAAATAACATCACAGACTAAAATATTTTCCTAACTGTGTGTTAACATTATTTACAGGAAGGGGACACCATAAATGTTGATGTCACATGTCCTGGGGCAACATTGGCATTAGCTATGATATACTTGAAGACCAACAACAGGCAAGTATGAGAACACACTTCTGGATATCTGGAAGCGTGTGTCCATTTAAATGATTGTAAATCTATTTTTGTTATGTACCATAATTAGATCTCCACCCACAATCTTTATTGACAAACTTGACATGTCCATTCTCATTGTAAATCTCTCTGTACACTGCTCGTCCACTTACTCTTTTTTCTGTCCTTTCATACTGAGGTATCTTGATGAAGGCCTAAAGGCCATAAAGCAAATCATATCTCTTTCTGTATTCCTTTTTTCTCAGAGGTAAAGATAAATATGGCTTATTATCCATATGTCCTCAGAAATGTCTGTAACAGAATGTTAATAAGCTATAACTGCTAATCAGAAATATGACTTCAGTAAGGAGCAAAATCATTAGCAGCACACAGCAGTTTATTTTGAAGTTGGATGCATTGCCTTAGTGATGGTAAACTCTCCCCTTTATAAAAAATAGATTCAGAATGTTAGTGATATTTAAGATGGAGATTAATTCATCAGTTGTAATTAAGTTGCGCTATAACCTACTTTTTAGTATAGATATAAAATTCAAATACCCTGCGCTCCTCCGCCACTTCAAATGTCAATTTTTCTTTGAGCTTACGGTTTGAATTGTTGTCCAGTCAGCACTCTAGCTACAGCATAATAATATAAGCAATATTAATACTTAAATTATAGTGTAAATAAAATGGTATTTATAATTTTTTCTTTCATATAGGTGGCCACAAGCTAGTTACTGATGGGATATACATTCCTACCAGGAGGGGGCAAAGTCTTCCAAACCTCAAATGCCTATAAATACACCTCCCACCTCACTCATACCTCAGTTTTCAAAACTTTGCCTCCTTAGGAGGTGGTGAAGCATGATGTGCTGGATTTCTTCAGTGAAAGTCGCTTCTAAGCATATTGAAGCCCAGTTCCTCTCTATGTGCAGTGTTTGTCTGAGGGATGTGAAGGGAATATTGCTCAATACCATGTTTTTGCCTATGGGACAGCATTTCATAAGGCTCTCTGTAAATCGGTTGCAGGGATTCATCTGCTGCCTCCCTTTATAGATCGACAATATGCTCTTGTACTCAGTACTGGTTTGGCTGTCTGCTATATGTGGATGGGTGTCTTACACGGTAAGTATATACTTTTATTTTATAAGACACACTCCGCTATGGATTGGGCACTTTTTAAGTAAAGTTATTATATATTGTTTGTATACATGCCTTGAGTCAGTAATTCAGTGCTCTTTTTTTAGCGACTTTATTTGTCAAGGTTGGTAGAGACTGTAAAACATAGATTTTTTTGGAGCTAGTAATTTATTTATAAATAAGGATGCTAAGTATTATGTTAGTCTCATGGAATGTTGATAATCACATTTTATGCAGCTATAATAGAAGTATCCATTGGGCTTTATTTAGGTAGGTACATTTTGTGTTTTTGTATTTACAATCAAAGTTCTTACCTGCTTTTTAGAGTGAGAGGTGTATTAAAAAACTCACTACAGCTTTGCATGTTTTTTTTTTTTTTTTTTTTGCAATTATGTCTCAAACTGAACCTGCCTCTGATGTTACCATAGGATTTGAGCTGCCTGAACACGTATCTACTAAAGCTAAGTGTGCTTGTTGTAATTAAACTAATCTAAATTCTTCATCTCAATTATGTGGCTCTTGTTTTGACAAATTGTTAAATGCTGATAATATATCTGAGTACAAATACATCCACTGTTATTCCATCTCAGTTTAATGTACATAGCATTACTGCAGAAATGAAAGATTTATTGCTACAGCTATAGAGAAGGCAATGACTGCCTTCATCACTGGGAGGGTGTTGACTCTTAGAACTGAAACTCTGCTTTACAGAACACGCTTGAATTGTCAGCGTTAACTGTTATCCAAATGCGGCTGTGTTTCATACCCGAGTGATTTTATTCATTGTAATAATAAAAACTACTTTTTAACCAACTGGATGTCTTCCCGGTCCTTTCAATTACAGACAAGGTTTAATATGGGCTTTTAAACTGAGAGCTAAGTCATAGCTCTAGCGAGTGTGAGTACAACTCCATCCCTCTGCTTTATTTTGTTCAGAAACAGGACTTCACTTTTATTATTTGTTTCCTTTTTTTTATGGACACCTACACAGAAGATTTCAGGACACATATCCTATTTTTGTGCACTTAACACATTTCCTTTTTGTATTAATAACTGCTATTCCTCCTTTAAAAAAACGTAAAAGGATTTTGCAACATTTTCCTAAACCTAGTGAATTAAGTTCTGACCTTCAGCATACTGATGCATCTTCTACTGATGGGGTTTACTCTGATTCAGAGGATGCCACGTCAGAGACTGATATAGACAAATCTTCTTTTTTATTTAAGATGGAATATATTCGTTTTCTCCTAAAGGAAGTTTTGTTTACTTTGGATATTGAGGAGTCTAAACCTTCTGATGATAAGCTAGTAATAGTCTAAATTGTATATTTAAGACTACTGTTATTACTCCTGAAGTATTTCCTATTCCTGGTGCTATCTCTAATGTGATTGCTAAAGAATGGTCTAAGCCTGGTACCTCTTTTAACCCTTGTACCTCTTTTAACCATTCTTCTAGGTTTAAGAAATTGTATCATTTGCCTGTAGGCAATTTAGAACTTTGGTAAACCTTTCCTTGAGTTGATGGGGCAACTTCCACTCTTGCCAAACGTGCTACTATTCCTATGGAAGAAAGTACTTCTTTTAAGGATTTTTTTAGATAGGAAGCTTGAAACTTCTCTAAGAAAGGCATATTTACATACTGGCTAGATTCTTAGACTTGTTATATTTATGGCTGATGTTGCTGCTGCTTCTACTTTTGGGTTGGACAGTTTAGCACAGCAGTTGTCTTCAGATTCTGAATTATCTAACGTTGTTTTACTTCATTATACAAATCATTTTATTTGTGATGCTATATTTAATGTTATAAAGATCAATGTCAAATCCATGTCTTTAGCTATTCTAACTAGAAGAGCTTTATGGCCTAAATCTTAAAATGCCGATATGGTGTCTAAAACTAGATTATTATCTATCTCTTTTCAAGGTAAAAATCTTTTTGGTTCAAAATTGGATTCTATTATCTCCACTATTATTGGGGGTAAGGTTTTTCTGCCCCAACACAAGAAATCTAAGGGTAAATTTTAAAGCTCCCTATTATTTTCGATCCTTTTTTCAGAATAGAGAACTTTTAGGGGTAATTATCCCAGTTTCACAGCAGGGATTGGGGTTTTATTCAAATCTGTTCATTATACCAAAGAAGGAAAATTCTTTCAGACCAATTTTGGATCTGAAAACTTTAAATTGTTTTGTAACTTTTAAGATGGTGACTATAAGGCCTATTCTGCCTTTTGTTCAGCAAGATCACTTCATGTCCACAATAGACTTACAGGATGCTTACCTTGACAATCAGGTTCATCCAGATCACTATCTATTTCTGAGATTCTCTTTTCTAAACAAGCATTACCAATGTGTCGCTCTTCCATTTGGCCTTGCAACAGCACCAAGAATATTCTCAATAGTTTTAGGTGCCCTTCTATCTGTAATCAGACAGCAGGGAATTGCGGTGTTTACTTATTTGGACGATATCTTGGTACTTTCTCAATCTTTTAATTTAGCAGAATCTCACACAGAATATTTTCTGTTTCTACAAAGACATGTTTGGAGGATCAATTTACCAAAGAGTTTCTCGATTCCTCAGACAAAGGGCACCTTTTTTAGGTTTCCAGATAGATTCACTGTCCATGATTCTATCCCTAACAGAAAAGAGATGTTTAATATTGCTTTCAGCTTGTCTAAACCTTCAGTCTCTTATCATTTCCTTCAGTGGCTATGTGCATGGAAGTTTTAGGTCTCATGTTTGCAGCATCGGACACGATCCCTTGTGCTTGTTTTCATATGAGACCTTTACAGCTTTGCATGTTGCACCAATGGTTATACTCCAATATCACAACTGATATACTTAAATTATAACAATCACCTTGTTGTTCAAGGGGCCTCCTTTGTTCGTCCTACCTGGACTGTGATCACAATTGATGCAAGTCTCACAGGTTGGGGAGCTGTCTGGGGGTCTCTGACTGTACAATGAGTTTGGAATCCTCGAGAGGCGACGTTACCAATCAATATAGGCTTAGCTTCTTTCAAAGAGAGAACCTTATATTCGGTTTTAAACATACAATGACACAACAGTGGCATATGTCAATCATCCAGGGGGGGGGGCTCACAGTCCCCTAGCAATGAAAGAAGTGTCTCTAATACTTTCTTGGGCATAATCCAACTCTTGTCTAATCACTGCGATTCATATACCAGGTGAAGACAATTGGGAAGCGGATTATCTCAGCCGGCAATCTCTACATCCGGGGGAGTGGTCTCTCCATCCAGATGTGTTCTATTAGATTGTGCAGATATTGGGTCTTCCAGACATAATTCTGATGGCCTCTCGTCTAAACAAGAAACTTCCCAGATACCTCTCCAGGTCCAGGGATGATGGATGCTCTAGCAGATCCATGATTTTACCCACCTGCTTACATTTTCCCACCTCTGGTTCTTCTTCCAAGAGTGATCTCAAAGATCATAATGGAACAATCTTATGTGTTTCTGATAGCACCAGCATGGCCTCACAGTTGGCAAACTTGGGCACTTCCTCTAAGACCAGACCTTCTGTTTCAAAGGCCTGTTTTTCCATCCGGATCTCAAATCTCTAAATTTGATGGCATGGAAATTGAAAGCTTAGTATTTAGTCATAGAGGTTTCTCTGACTCTGTGATTCACAATATGATACAGGCTCGTAAGCCCATTTCAAGGAAAATATATCACAAGGTTGGGAAAACCTATATTTCATGGTGTTCTTAGCATTCTTTTAAGATTCATCAGTTTCTTCAGGACGGTTTGGATTAAGGTTTGTCTGCCAATACATTGAAAGGACAAATCTCTGCTCTTTCCGTTTTATTTCACAGAAACATTGCTAATCTTCCTAATGTTCACTGTTTCGTACATGCTTTGACTCGTATCAAACCTGTTATTAAATCTTGGAGTCTAAATTTGGTATTAAAGACTTTGCAGGCTCCTCCTTTTGAGCCTATGCATTCTTTGGACATTAAACTACTTTCTTGGAAAGTGTTATTTATCTTGGCTATCTCTTCTGCTAGAAGAGTTTCTGAATTGTCTGCTCTCTCTTGTGAGTCTCCTTATCTGATTTTCCATCAAGATAAAGCTGTTTCTCTTGTAAAGGTGTATCCAGTCCACAGGTTCATCCATTACTTGTGGGATAATTCTCCTTCCCAACAGGAAGCTGCAAGAGGACACCCACTGCAGAGCTGTCTATATAGCTCCTCCCCTAACTGCCACCCTCAGTCATTCTCTTGCAGCTCTCGACAAGAAAGGAAGTATCAAGAGAGATGTGGTGACTTAGTGTAGTTTTTTACCTTTAATCAAAAGTTTGTTATTTTTAAACGGTACCGGCGTTGTACTGTTTTACTCTCAGGCAGAAATTGGAAGAAGAATTCTGCCTGGAAGTTGATGATCTTAGCGGTTTGTAACTAAGGTCCATTGCTGTTCTCACACATAACTGAAGAGTATGGAAAGAAAACTTCAGTTGGGGGGACGGTCTGCAGATTGCCTGCTTTGAGGTATGTTCAGTATATTTTTTTTCTAGAGCGATAAGGTCTAGAAAATGCTGACAGTGCCTGGTATATTTGAGGTAAGCCTGATACAGTGATTTAACAGCAACTGGGATCATGCTTGCAAAAAAGGGTAATATTCATGTTAATACTCATACTACTTAGTGTAAAAACGTTTGCATGTTTTATAGTAAAAACGTTTTTTCTCTGGCGATGTTGGAGGTTTCAAAGATAATTCTATGGGCAGAGGTTCACTCTTTCCATCTCTCAGCTATCCATATCCCAGGAGTAGAGAACTGGGAGGCGGATTTTTTAAGTCGGCAGACTTTTCATCCGGGGGAGTGGGAACTCCATCCATAGGTATTTGCACAGTTGATTCACTTATGGGGCAAACCAGAACTGGATCTCATGGCGTCTCGTCAGAACGCCAAGCTTCCTTGTTACGGGTCCAGGTCCAGGGATCCCAAGGCAGCGCTGATAGATGCTCTAGCAGCGCCCTGGTCCTTCAGCCTGGCTTATATGTTTCCACCGTTTCCTCTGCTCCCTCGTCTGATTGCCAAGATCAAGCAGGAGAGAGCTTCAGTGATTTTGATAGCTCCTGCGTGGCCACGCAGGACTTGGTATGCAGATCTGGTGGACATGTCATCCTTTCCACCATGGACTCTGCCGCTGAGACAGGACCTTCTACTTCAAGGTCCTTTCAAACATCCAAATCTAATTTCTCTACGGCTGACTGCTTGGAGATTGAACGCTTGATTCTATCAAAGCGTGATTTTTCCGAGTCGGTCATTGATACCTTAATTCAGGCTCGAAAGTCTGTCACCAGGAAAATCTATCATAAGATATGGTGTAAATATCATCATTGGTGTGAATCCAAAGGTTACTCATGGAGTAAAGTCAGGATTCCTAGAATCTTATCCTTTCTCCAGGAGGGATTGGAGTGAGGATTGTCTGCTAGTTCCTTAAAGGGACAGATTTCTGCTCTGTCCTTTTGCACAAACGTCTGGCTGAGGTTCCAGACGTTCAGGCGTTTTGTCAGGCTTTAGTTAGAATTAAGCCTGTGTTTAAACCTGTTGCTCCGCCATGGAGTTTAAATTTAGTTCTTAAGGTTCTTCAAGGGGTTCCGTTTGAACCTCTGCATTCCATAGATATTAAACTTTTATCTTGGAAAGTTCTGTTTCTAGTAGCTATCTCCTCGGCTCGAAGAGTTTCGGAGTTATCTGCTTTACAATGTGATTCCCCTTATCTGATTTTCCATGCAGATAAGGTAGTTTTGCGTACCAAACCTGGGTTTCTTCCTAAGGTAGTATCTAATAAGAACATCAATCAGGAGATTGTTGTTCCTTCATTATGTCCTAATCCTTCCTCAAAGAAGGAACGTCTTTTACACAATCTTGATGTGGTTCGTGCTTTAAAGTTTTATTTACAAGCTACGAAGGATTTCTCCAACATAGGTGTGTCCGGTCCACGGCGTCATCCTTACTTGTGGGATATTCTCTTCCCCAACAGGAAATGGCAAAGAGCCCAGCAAAGCTGGTCACATGATCCCTCCTAGGCTCCGCCTTCCCCAGTCATTCTCTTTGCCGTTGTACAGGCAACATCTCCACGGAGATGGCTTAGAGTTTTTTAGTGTTTAACTGTAGTTTTTATTATTCAATCAAGAGTTTGTTATTTTAAAATAGTGCTGGTATGTACTATTTACTCTGAAACAGAAAAGAGATGAAGATTTCTGTTTGTAAGAGGAAAATGATTTTAGCAACCGTTACTAAAATCGATGGCTGTTTCCACACAGGACTGTTGAGAGGAATTAACTTCAGTTGGGGGAACAGTGAGCAGACTTTTGCTGCTTGAGGTATGACACATTCTAACAAGACGATGTAATGCTGGAAGCTGTCATTTTCCCTATGGGATCCGGTAAGCCATTTTTATTACAGAAAGAAAAAAAGGGCTTCACAAGGGCTTTTTAAGACTGTAGACATTTTCTGGGCTAAATCGATTTATATATAAACATATTTTATACTCCATAGCCTTGAGGAATTATTTTAATCTTGGGAATAATGTAAAATAACCGTCAGGCACTGTATTGGACACCTTACTCTCTAGGGGCTTTCCCTAATCATAGGCAGAGTCTCATTTTCGCGCCTCTATTGCGCACTTGTTTTTGAGAAGCATGACATGCAGATGCATGTGTGAGGAGCTCTGATACATAGAAAAGACTTTCTGAAGGCGTCATTTGGTATCGTATTCCCCTTTGGGCTTGGTTGGGTCTCAGCAAAGCAGATACCAGGGACTGTAAAGGGGTTAAATATAAAAACGGCTCCGGTTCCGTTATTTTAAGGGTTAAAGCTTCCTAATTTGGTGTGCAATACTTTTAAGGCTTTAAGACACTGTGGTGAAATTTTGGTGAATTTTGAACAATTCCTTCATACTTTTTCGCAATTGCAGTAATAAAGTGTGTTCAGTTTAAAATTTAAAGTGACAGTAACGGTTTTATTTTAAAACGTTTTTTGTACTTTGTTATCAAGTTTTTGCCTGTTTAACATGTCTGAACTACCAGATAGACTGTGTTCTGAATGTGGGGAAGCCAAGGTTCCTTCTCATTTAAATAGATGTGATTTATGTGACACAAAATTTAGAGAAAATGATGCCCAAGATGATTCCTCAAGTGAGGGGAGTAAGCATGGTACTGCATCATCCCCTCCTTCGTCTACACCAGTCTTGCCCACACAGGAGGCCCCTAGTACATCTAGCGCGCCAATACTCCTTACTATGCAACAACTAACGGCTGTAATGGATAATTCTATCAAAAACATTTTAGCCAAAATGCCCACTTATCAGCGAAAGCGCGACTGCTCTGTTTTAGAAAATACTGAAGAGCATGAGGACGCTGATGATATTGGTTCTGAAGGGCCCCTACACCAGTCTGAGGGGGCCAGGGAGGTTTTGTCTGAGGGAGAAATTTCAGATTCAGGGAAAATTTCTCAACAAGCTGAACCTGATGTGATTACATTTAAATTTAAATTGGAACATCTCCGCGCTCTGCTTAAGGAGGTGTTATCTACTCTGGATGATTGTGAGAATTTGGTCATTCCAGAGAAACTATGTAAAATGGACAAGTTCCTAGAGGTCCCGGGGCCCCCCGAAGCTTTTCCTATACCCAAGCGGGTGGCGGACATTGTAAATAAAGAATGGGAAAGGCCCGGTATACCTTTCGTCCCTCCCCCCATATTTAAAAAATTGTTTCCTATGGTCGACCCCAGAAAGGACTTATGGCAGACAGTCCCCAAGGTCGAGGGGGCGGTTTCTACTCTAAACAAACGCACCACTATACCCATAGAAGATAGTTGTGCTTTCAAAGATCCTATGGATAAAAAATTAGAAGGTTTGCTTAAAAAGATGTTTGTTCAGCAAGGTTACCTTCTACAACCAATTTCATGCATTGTTCCTGTCACTACAGCAGCGTGTTTCTGGTTCGATGAGCTAGAAAAGGCGCTCAATAATAATTCTTCTTCTTATGAGGAGATTATGGACAGAATTCATGCTCTCAAATTGGCTAATTCTTTCACCCTAGACGCCACTTTGCAATTGGCTAGGTTAGCGGCGAAAAATTCTGGTTTTGCTATTGTGGCGCGCAGAGCGCTTTTGGTTAAAATCTTGGTCAGCGGATGCGTCTTCCAAGAACAAATTGCTTAACATTCCTTTCAAGGGGAAAACGCTGTTTGGCCCTGACTTGAAAGAGATTATCTCTGATATCACTGGGGGCAAGGGCCACGCCCTTCCCCAGGATAGGTCTTTCAAGGCCAAAAATAAACCTAATTTTCGTCCCTTTCGCAGAAACGGACCAGCCCCAAGCGCTACGTCCTCTAAGCAAGAGGGTAATACTTCTCAAGCCAAGCCAGCCTGGAGACCAATGCAAGGCTGGAACAAAGGAAAGCAGGCCAAGAAACCTGCCACTGCTACCAAGACAGCATGAGATGTTGGCCCCCGATCCGGGACCGGATCTGGTGGGGGGCAGACTCTCTCTCTTCGCTCAGGCTTGGGCAAGAGATGTTCTGGATCCTTGGGCACTAGAAATAGTCTCCCAAGGTTATCTTCTGGAATTCAAGGGGCCTCCCCCAAGGGGGAGGTTCCACAGGTCACAATTGTCTTCAGACCACATAAAAAAACAGGCATTCTTACATTGTGTAGAAGACCTGTTAAAAATGGGAGTGATTCATCCTGTTCCATTAGGAGAACAAGGGATGGGGTTCTACTCCAATCTGTTCGTAGTTCCCAAAAAAGAGGGAACATTCAGACCAATCTTAGATCTCAAGATCTTAAACAAGTTTCTCAAGGTTCCATCGTTCAAAATGGAAACCATTCGAACAATTCTTCCTTCCATCCAGGAAGGTCAATTCATGACCACGGTGGATTTAAAGGATGCGTATCTACATATTCCTATCCACAAGGAACATCATCGGTTCCTAAGGTTCGCATTCCTGGACAAGCATTACCAGTTTGTGGCACTTCCGTTCGGATTAGCCACTGCTCCAAGGATTTTCACAAAGGTACTAGGGTCCCTTCTAGCGGTGCTAAGACCAAGGGGCATTGCAGTAGTACCTTACTTGGACGACATTCTGATTCAAGCGTCGTCCCTTCCTCAAGCAAAGGCTCACACGGACATTGTCCTGGCCTTTCTCAGATCTCACGGGTGGAAAGTGAACGTAGAAAAAAGTTCTCTATCTCCGTCAACAAGGGTTCCCTTCTTGGGAACAATAATAGACTCCTTAGAAATGAGGATTTTTCTGACAGAGGCCAGAAAATCAAAACTTCTAAACTCTTGTCAAATACTTCATTCTGTTCCTCTTCCTTCCATAGCGCAGTGCATGGAAGTAATAGGTTTGATGGTAGCGGCAATGGACATAGTTCCTTTTGCGCGAATTCATCTAAGACCATTACAACTGTGCATGCTCAGTCAGTGGAATGGGGACTATACAGACTTGTCTCCGACGATACAAGTAGATCAGAGGACCAGAGATTCACTCCGTTGGTGGCTGTCCCTGGACAACCTGTCACAGGGGATGAGCTTCCGCAGACCAGAGTGGGTCATTGTCACGACCGACGCCAGTCTGGTGGGCTGGGGCGCGGTCTGGGGACCCCGGAAAGCTCAGGGTCTTTGGTCTCGGGAAGAATCTCTTCTCCCGATAAATATTCTGGAACTGAGAGCGATATTCAATGCTCTCAAGGCTTGGCCTCAGCTAGCAAAGGCCAAGTTCATACGGTTTCAATCAGACAACATGACGACTGTTGCGTACATCAACCATCAGGGGGGAACAAGGAGTTCCCTGGCGATGGAAGAAGTGACCAAAATCATTCAATGGGCGGAGACTCACTCCTGCCACTTGTCTGCAATCCACATCCCAGGAGTGGAAAATTGGGAAGCGGATTTTCTGAGTCGTCAGACATTTCATCCGGGGGAGTGGGAACTCCATCCGGAAATCTTTGCCCAAATTACTCAATTGTGGGGCATTCCAGACATGGATCTGATGGCCTCTCGTCAGAACTTCAAGGTTCCTTGCTACGGGTCCAGATCCAGGGATCCCAAGGCGACTCTAGTAGATGCACTAGTAGCACCTTGGACCTTCAAACTAGCTTATGTATTCCCGCCGTTTCCTCTCATCCCCAGGCTGGTAGCCAGGATCAATCAGGAGAGGGCATCGGTGATCTTGATAGCTCCTGCGTGGCCACGCAGGACTTGGTATGCAGACCTGGTGAATATGTCATCGGCTCCACCATGGAAGCTACCTTTGAGACGGGACCTTCTTGTTCAAGGTCCGTTCGAACATCCGAATCTGGTCTCACTCCAACTGACTGCTTGGAGATTGAACGCTTGATCTTATCAAAGCGAGGGTTCTCAGATTCTGTCATTGATACTCTTGTTCAGGCCAGAAAGCCTGTAACTAGAAAAATTTACCACAAAATATGGAAAAAATATATCTGTTGGTGTGAATCTAAAGGATTCCCTTGGGACAAGGTAAAAATTCCTAAGATTCTATCCTTTCTTCAAGAAGGTTTGGAGAAAGGATTATCTGCAAGTTCCTTGAAGGGACAGATTTCTGCCTTGTCTGTGTTACTTCACAAAAAGCTGGCAGCTGTGCCAGATGTTCAAGCCTTTGTTCAGGCTCTGGTTAGAATCAAGCCTGTTTACAAACCTTTGACTCCTCCTTGGAGTCTCAATTTAGTTCTTTCAGTTCTTCAGGGGGTTCCGTTTGAACCCTTACATTCCGTTGATATTAAGTTATTATCTTGGAAAGTTTTGTTTTTGGTTGCAATTTCTTCTGCTAGAAGAGTTTCAGAATTATCTGCTCTGCAGTGTTCTCCTCCTTATCTGGTGTTCCATGCAGATAAGGTGGTTTTACGTACTAAACCTGGTTTTCTTCCGAAAGTTGTTTCTAACAAAAACATTAACCAGGAGATAGTCGTGCCTTCTTTGTGTCCGAATCCAGTTTCAAAGAAGGAACGTTTGTTGCACAATTTGGACGTTGTTCGTGCTTTAAGATTCTATTTAGATGCTACAAAGGATTTTAGACAAACATCTTCCTTGTTTGTTGTTTATTCTGGTAAAAGGAGAGGTCAAAAAGCAACTTCTACCTCTCTCTCTTTTTGGATTAAAAGCATCATCAGATTGGCTTATGAGACTGCCGGACGGCAGCCTCCTGAAAGAATCACAGCTCATTCCACTAGGGCTGTGGCTTCCACATGTGCCTTCAAGAACGAGGCTTCTGTTGATCAGATATGTAGGGCAGCGACTTGGTCTTCACTGCACACTTTTACTAAATTTTACAAGTTTGATACTTTTGCTTCTTCTGAGGCTATTTTTGGGAGAAAGGTTTTGCAAGCCGTGGTGCCTTCCATCTAGGTGACCTGATTTGCTCCCTCCCTTCATCCGTGTCCTAAAGCTTTGGTTTTGGTTCCCACAAGTAAGGATGACGCCGTGGACCGGACACACCTATGTTGGAGAAAACAGAATTTATGTTTACCTGATAAATTACTTTCTCCAACGGTGTGTCCGGTCCACGGCCCGCCCTGGTTTTTTAATCAGGTCTGATAATTTATTTTCTTTAACTACAGTCACCACGGTATCATATGGTTTCTCCTATGCAAATATTCCTCCTTTACGTCGGTCGAATGACTGGGGAAGGCGGAGCCTAGGAGGGATCATGTGACCAGCTTTGCTGGGCTCTTTGCCATTTCCTGTTGGGGAAGAGAATATCCCACAAGTAAGGATGACGCCGTGGACCGGACACACCGTTGGAGAAAGTAATTTATCAGGTAAACATAAATTCTGTTTTTCGTCAAACATCTGCTTTGTTTGTTGTCTACTCTGGACAGAGGAGAGGCCAAAAGGCTTCGGCAACTTCTCTTTCTTTTTGGCTAAGAAGTATAATACGCTTAGCTTATGAGACTGCTGGCCAGCAGCCTCCTGAAAGAATTACAGCTCATTCCACTAGAGCGGTAGCTTCCACATGGGGTTTTAAACATGAGGCCTCTGTTGAACAGATTTGTAAGGCGGCGACTTGGTCTTCGCTTCATACTTTTTCTAAATTCTACAAATTCGATACTTTTGCTTCTTCGGAGGCTATTTTTGGGAGAAAGGTCTTACAGGCAGTGGTGCCTTCCGTTTAAGGGCCTGCCTTGTCCCTCCCTTCATCCGCGTCCTAAAGCTTTGGTATTGGTATCCCACAAGTAATGGATGAACCTGTGGACTGGATACACCTTTACAGGAGAAAACAAAATTTATGCTTATCTGATAAATTTATTTCTCTTGTGGTGTATCCAGTCCACGGCCCGCCCTGTCATTTTAAGGCAGGTGTTTTTTATTATTAAACTACAGTCACCACTGCACCCTATAGTTTCTCCTTTTTTCTTGCTTGTCTTCGGTCAAATGACTGGGGGTGGCAGTTAGGGGAGGAGCTATATAGACAGCTCTGCTGTGGGTGTCCTCTTGCTGCTTCCTGTTGGGAAGGAGAATATCCCACAAGTAATGGATGAACCCGTGGACTGGATACACCACAAGAGAAATACATTTATCAGGTAAGCATAAATTTTGTTTTTGCATACTTCGTTTAAATTTTTGCTTAAAGTTGTGAATTCTAACAACATACTACGGAAATTATTGTTCCTTCCTTGTGTCCTAATCCTAAAAATACTCTTGAAAGATACTCTTGAAAGATCTTTACATTCTTTGGATGTGGTAAGAGCTTTGAAATATTATGTTGATGCTACTAAAGATTTCAGAAAGACTTTTTGTCTCTTTGTTATTTTTTGTTATTTTTTCTGGTTCTAGAAAAGGTCAGAAAGTCTCTGTTATTTCTTTGGCATCTTGGTTAAAACTTCTGATTCACAAAGCTTATTTGGAGGCGGGGCAGCTCTGCCTCAGAGTATAACAGCTCATACTACAAGATCAGTTGCTATATCTTGGGCTTTCAAGAATGAAGCTTCAGTTGATCAAATCTGCAAAGCAGCCACTTGGTCTTTGCATACCTTTACTAAATTTTACCATTTTGATGTTTTTGCTTCTTCGGAAGCAGCTTTTGGTAGAAAGGTTCTTCAGGCAGCTGTTCCAGTTTGATTGTAGTGCCTATGATTTAAATTCTAACCCCCCAAAAATGAGTGGGTTTTGTGGCGAGCGTCCACGAGACCCACCCATTTTTTTGGGGTTATGATTTTTTTGTATAAAGCACATTATTTATACTGTTCCAATTTTTTATGCTTTTACTACTTTATACGCCTCACTAACTATACATTAAACTGAGGTATGAGTGAAGTGGGAGGTGTATTTATAGGCATTTGAGGTTTGGGAAACTCTGCCCCCTTCTGGTAGGAATGTATATCCCATCAGTAACTAGCTCGTGGACTCTCGCCACCATGAAAGAAATTCATTTATCAGGTAAGTTCTTACATAAATTGTTTTTTTTTTTAATGATAGTTTATTTACAAAAATATCCCTATACATTAATATATATTTTCCCCCCATAAAGTATAATAAATAATACTGCTATACATTTTCATTTAAACACTATTAAGTCAGCTCTATGGAATTTTGAGTTCCTATACAAATAAATGATAATCTTATTGATTGCTTTCACTTCTTGAATGTCAGTTTGGCAACAGCAATGTTTGCATATTTTGCTTCATTATGGGTTTTGTTTGTAGGTCAATTGCTGATTGGCTACGGGCTCCAGACACTATGTACTTACTTGATTTTGTGAAACCAGAATTTCTTTTATTGCGGGTATGATACTTTCATTTTGTTCCTTTACTTACTGTGTAAAAGATATAATTTAACCACCACCTGGGTGGCCATACCATATATTCTTTTTTATCCTTAGAATATATTTCCCCTCAAAATATTGATGTGTTCTATTATAGTGATTAAGCATTGTGTGATCAGGCTGTATGTAATTATGGCAAATGCTACCAAAACACATAGATGGTTATTACTGCTGTCTTTCCATTTGATTTTAGACCCTTGCCAGATGCCTTATTTTATGGGATGACATCCTGCCAAGTTCCCAATGGGTGAACAGCAATGTGCCTCAAGTAAGTATTTAGCTTTTCGTGACTGCCTGAAACTACGATTTTAAATTAGGCAGTTATGCTAAAGCACCAGCTCAATTGCAATATAAAGATTAACTGGAGAATAAAGCAAATTTTAAAGTTTTATATATTATATTGGAGCAGTTAAAAAGAGACGGTCATCGACCAATGCACTGCTGCTTTGTGGCGCCACCCCGTATTTGACTGTTCTTTTCAAACAGTACTTTGCTGTGGCTGCTCTGTGTTAAGGAAAATGTACACAATGCAGCCATAGCAATCACTATTTAAAGAGAACAGCCTGTTGTGGAGCAGAGCTGCAAAGTGAAAGTGCTAATGTTTACCTCGTGTCCCAGGCTGCATTTTCTGCTATGACATCTCAGATCACAGCATGTTCTGCCTTGGGGAGGGACAGTCTACTCCAGAATGGTTATTGTTTAAAAAGATAGATAATCTTTTTATAACCAACATGGTTATATTAATATGCTGTTTACCTTGTATCTAAGCCTCTGCAGACTGCCCCCGTATTTCAATTCTTTTGACAGACTTGCATTTTAGCCAATCAGTCCCCTCTCATAACTAACTCCACGGGAGTGAGCACAATGTTATCAATATGGCACACACAAACTAATGCCCTCTAGCTGTGAAAAACTGTCATGCATTCAGTTAAGAGGTGGCCGTCAAGGGCTTAGAAATTAGCATATGTTCCTACCTAGTTTTAGCTTTCAACTAAGAATATGAAGAAAACAGCAAATTTGATGATAAAAGTAAATTGGAAAGTTGTTTAAAATTGTATTGCCCTATCTGAATCATGAAAGTTTCATTTTGATTAGACTGTCCCTTTAAGTATCAATTATAACAGCATTGGTTATGTTATGTGTATAATCAGATATATTTTTACCCTTTGCTTGTAGTGACATTACTTTTTCCTTTTTTTTTTTTTTTTTTTTTAGATAATTAGAGATAACAGCATATCCCTTCATGCTACAGAACTACCCTCATCTGAGGACTTGAATTTAGAGACACTGGCGTAAGTTATATTTATACATTTGTAAAAGTTGATAGAACAAATGATTGAAATATTTGTGTGATTCTTGCAGAAACTACTTAAAGGGACACTGAACCCAATTTTTTCTTTCATGATTCAGATATAGCATGAAATTTTAAGCATCTTTCTAATTTACTCCTATTATCGTTTCTTTTTTAAGACACGATGAGTCCACGGATCATCTTAATTACTAATGGGATATTCACCTCCTGGTCAGCATGAGGAGGCAAAGAGCACCACAGCAGAGCTGTTAAATAGCTCCTCCCTTGCCTCCCACTCCAGTCATTTTCTTTGCCTACGTTAGTGATAGGAAGAGGTAAAGTGAAGTGTTAGTATAGATTCTTCAATCAAGAGTTTATTATTTTTAAAGTAGTGCAAGATTGTGCTGCTTTGTTCTAGGGTGTAGCCGTAGTCCATATCAGTCTCTTCAGTAGAGCTTTTGGTGGCTTTAGAGCAATGGGAACTGGTGGGACATAATTCTCACTGCGCCTCCCATATATTTATGCTGCTCTAATCCTGATAGCCTAAGCAAGATTACTCAGACTTTATCCTTTTTCCACAGGGCTATGGGAGGGAGAGGACCTCCTAAACCTGCTGAGCTGCCCTGCTGTCGGGCAGAGTTCAAGGTAAGTGCTTACTTTTTTTTCTGGGTCTTGGAAGATCTCAGAGGAGTGGAGCACTTTATTATATTTCAGGGGACATAGCTTCATTTCTGTAAGAAGGAGGACCCTGTGACAGCAATTAGTATGCAGGCACTGGGCTAAGGGCTTATATCTATAACTGAGTATAGAGAACTCAGGAGGGTAAAGTGTTTTGTGACTGGTTCAGTTGATTACATCTCAATCGTTTTGTTTTTGGACCAAGCAGTAGTACTATTTTCACTCACGTTCTTTATGGTGCCTAAGTTTCTCCCGGTAGCTATTTTTAACTTAATATAACAATGGCGACCGGGAGATCGATAGCAGTAACGCCCACGATGGGCGGAGCTTGGTTTGAGCACACGCTACTGTTTTAGGTAAATTGCCAGTGTTAGACGGCTAAGTCTGTATTGCCTAGTAAAGGGTCTGATTGCATTGTGCTTCTCAGTACACCTAAACAGTTTCCAGCAGCTTCTCTGGTTTCTACTGAGGGTGCAGGGCTGAGCGTTAAACAGTGTATGATACCACGTTTTTCAAGCTAGAGAGAGTTTCTGGTATCACGCCCACAGGGGCGGAGCTATGTGTGGCGCAGGTTTGGATGGCGCACTTACTATTTTCCTTCCGATATCGGAAAGGAAGCGTGGTAGCACAGTACTTTCTGTTGTTCCTCATGTGGGACCCGACAGCACCACTGCTGCGTTCCGGATCCGTTCTGCATATAAATAAGAACCAATATCTTTATTACTTGTAACTTTTTCTAAATAAAGTTTGGGGTTTTATCTGGTATCACAGACAGATGGACACCTCAGCAATGGTTAGGCTGAGGTGTAGATAGGTTCTGATATAGTTATGCACTATCTTATACTTTTACTGCTCTAAAAAATCTAAAGTTTCTTTTTAAGTTTTAAAGAGACAGTAACGTTTTTTTATGGTTAACTTTTATTACAAAATTTAACATTTTTATTGGTTTAATTAATCCTTTGTGACTTAGGATGGATCTTGAGCACACAAAAAATAGTTACTTTTTAAAATTTAAAGACACAGTAACGTTTTTTCTCCTGTTAAGTGTAGTCAGTCCACGGGTCATCCATTACTTAAGGGATTATAACTCCTCCCTAACAGGAAGTGCAAGAGGATCACCCAAGCAGAGCTGCTATATAGCTCCTCCCCTCTACGTCATATCCAGTCATTCTCTTGCACCTAACTTAAAGATAGGACGTGTGAGAGGACTGTGGTGTGTTAAACTTAGTTTTTATTCTTCAATCAAAAGTTTGTTATTTTAAACGGCACCGGAGTGTGTTGTTTGTTCTCAAGCAGCATTAGAAGAAGAATCTGCTTGAGTTTTTCTATGTTCTTAGCGGTCGTAACTAAGATCCGCTTGCTGTTCTCGGCCATTCTGAGGAGTGAGGTAACTTCAGAACAGGGGATAGCATGCAGGGTCCACCTGCAAGGAGGTATGTGCAGTAAATTATTTTCTAAGGAATGGAATTGACTCAGAAAATACTGCTAATACCGATGTAATGTAAGTGCAGCCTTAAATGCAGTAGTAGCGACTGGTATCAGGCTGATATGTATGTATGTATACTCTGAGGTATTTCTGGGGAATGGAATTTCACTAAGAAAATACTGTCAATATTAAAGTAATATTTGAACCTACACTGCAGTGAAAGCGACTAGCAGCAGGTTTATTAATAACACTTCATAATTTTCAAATTTAAAACGTTTACTGGCATGTTAATCGTTTTTTCTGAGGTACTTGGTGATAAAACTTTATGGGCATGATTTTTACCACATGGCTGTCGTTTTTTTATGCATAAAAACAGTTTACTGAGCTTCCCCACTATCGTAATAGGAGTGGGAGGGGCCTATTTTAGCGCTTTATTGCGCAGTAAAAATTTAGTCACAGTCTTCCTATTTCTTCCTCCATGATCC